>NC_060182.1:78216606-78385241 GCF_021184085.1 Oncorhynchus gorbuscha | reverse complement strand
CTGACGTCTGGTGTTTTGTTGTGTTGTAGCTAACGTCTGGTGTTTTGTGTGTTGTATCTGACGTCTGGTGTTTTGTTGTGTTGTAGCTGACGTCTGGTGTTTTGTGTGTTGTAGATGACGTCTTGTGTTTTGTTGTGTTGTAGCTGACGTCTGGTGTTTTGTGTGTTGTAGCTGACGTCTGGTGTTTTGTGTGTTGTAGCTGACGTCTGGTGTTGTGTTGTAGCTAACGTCTGGTGTTGTGTTGTAGCTGACGTCTGGTGTGTTGTGTGTTGTAGCTGACGTCTGGTGTGTTGTGTGTTGTATCTGACGTCTGGTGTGTTGTGTGTTGTATCTGACGTCTGGTGTTTTGTGTGTTGTAGCTGACGTCTGGTGTTTTGTGTGTTGTATCTGACGTCTGGTGTTTTGTTGTGTTGTAGCTGACGTTTTGTGTGTTGTAGCTGACGTCTGGTGTTTTGTGTGTTGTAGCTGACATCTGGTGTTTTGTTGTGTTGTAGCTGACGTCTGGTGTTTTGTGTGTTGTAGCTGACGTCTGGTGTTTTGTTGTGTTGTAGCTGACGTCTGGTGTTTTGTGTGTTGTAGCTGACGTCTTGTGTTTTGTTGTGTTGTAGCTGACGTCTGGTGTTTTGTGTGTTGTAGCTAACGTCTGGTGTTGTAGCTGACGTCTGGTGTTTTGTGTGTTGTAGCTGACGTCTGGTGTGTTGTGTGTTGTATCTGACATCTGGTGTGTTGTGTGTTGTAGCTGACGTCTGGTGTGTTGTGTGTTGTATCTGACGTCTGGTGTGTTGTGTGTTGTATCTGACGTCTGGTGTGTTGTGTGTTGTAGCTGACGTCTGGTGTTTTGTGTGTTGTAGCTGACGTCTGGTGTTTTGTTGTGTGCTGTAGGTGTCAGAGGGGAAGGTGGAGAAGGGAAGAGGTATCTTCTACAAGGCTCTACAGGACGTCCCATGGGCAAAGGTGGGCACAGTGACCGATGAAATGATTAAACAGTGATAATTAGTTAGCTCTTTGGTGTGTTTTGGTCACAATATATGACATAGTTTCTGACGTGTGTGTGTGCTCACGTGTGTCCATCCAAAGGGTTTATACATGGACGCGGTGCAACTCTTCCCTGAGCACGTGCAGGAGTTCCTGGACCTGATGACCGAGAAGGAGCTCAGACTGAGGGTTCCCATGGAGGAGGTGGACATACTGCTGGAGGACTGAGGCTCTAAAACCCTTCCCACAGTGCACTGGGGCCTGGCTTCCTCAGCCACTCCACTGTGGATACCCGAAGTTGTGCACTGACCAATAGAACAACCAAGTGTCCTCATGAAGAAGACCATTTTACTTTTCAAACAGACGTGTGAATAAATGATGTTACACTTATTAGTGTTAATTCAATATTTTGATGGATTGCAAATCCATATTTTTATATTTCCAGCTTTTTATGGATTCTTAATCCATATTTTGATTAACATAATATCCTATTTTTCTGTCAAAGATTTGTTTTGAAACATTTTTTTTTTTAATGGACTGAAATAAATGTTTTGTTTCCTAATAATGGCCTATCAACCTTTATTTAAGAATGAGCTCTGAGCTTTCAGCCAATGTGAACCCTGAGGGATGCTTGTGTGCATTTCCTGCGTGGATAACGACATCATCACAGCTTAACAGTGTGAAAAGGAGCACACCTGAGGGTACACTTCAGAGCCCGGAAGAAGAGAGGAAAACACACATGGGTAGAGAAGCTTTGTATAGTCTTTTTAATGATTGTCCTTCAGAGTAGTAAGAGCATCTACTCTGGCTGTCTCGGGTGAGTGATGCTTCTGATGACCTTGAACCGATGATGATGTTCCTCTGTCAGTTTACTGGATTGGCCTCGATCTACTACATACTACTCAGGCTATGATGTAATATTTAATTAGTGAAATATACAACGCCTTCAGAAAGTATTTAGACCCCTTGAATTTTCCCACATTTTGTTCGGTTACAGTCTTATTCTAAAATTGATTTAATTGTTTTTTTCCCTCATCAATTTACACACAATATCCCATAATGACAAAGCAAAAGCAGGCTTTTATACATTTTGGCATATAAAAAACTGAAATTACATTTACATAAGTATTACAGACCGTTTACTCAGTACTTTGTTGAAGCACCTTTTGGCTGCAATTACAGCCTCAAGTCTTAGGTATGACGCTACAAGCTTGGCACACCTGTATTTGGGGAGTTTCTCCCATTCTTCTCTGCAGATCCTCTCAAGCTCTGTCTGGTTGGATGGGGAGTGTTGCTGCACAGCTATTTTTAGGTCTCTCCAGAGATGTTCGATCAGGTTCAAGTACAGGCTCTGGCCGGGCCACTCAAGGGAATTCAGAGACTTGTCCTGAAGCCACTCCTGCATTGGTTGTGTGCTTAGGGTCGTTGTCCTGTTGGAAGGTGAACCTTCGCCCCAGTCTGAGGTCCTGAGCAGGTTTTCATCAAGGAGCTCTGTGCTTTTTTCTGTTCATCTTGACTTGTCTCCCAACCCCTGCCGCTGAAAAACATCCCCACATTATGATTCTGCCACAACCATGCTACACCGTAGGGATGGTGCCAGGTTACTCCAGAACTGACACTTGGCATTCAGGCCAAAGAGTTCAATCTTGGTTTCATCAGACCAGAGAATCTTGTTTCTGATGGTCTGAGAGTCCTTTAGATGCCTTTTGGCAAACTCCAAGCAGGCTGTCATGTGCCTTTTACTGAGGAGTGGCTTCCGCCTGGCCGCTACCATAAAAGGCCTGATTGGTAGAGTGCTGCAGAGATGGTTGTCCTCCTGGAAGGTTCTCCCAACTCCACAGAGGAACTCTGGTGCTCTGTCAGAGTGACCTTCGGGTTCTTGGTCACCTTCCTGACCAAGATGCACCTGAGCTCATTTTTGAATCTCATAGCAAAGGATCTGAATACTTACAGTACCAGTCAATAGTTTTAGAAAACCTACTCATTCAATGGTTTTTCTTTCATTTTTTACTATTTTCTACATTGTAAAATAAATAGCGAAGACACAACTCTGAAATAACATATGGAATCATGTAGTTGCCTAAAAAGTATTAAACATACTTTATATTTGAGATTATTCAAAATAGCCACCCTTTGCCTTGATGACAGCTTTGCACACCCTTGGCAATCTCTCAACCAGCTCCACCTGGAATGCTTTTCCAACAGTTCCCACATATGGTAAGCACTTGTTGGCTGCTTTTCCTTCACTCTGCGGTCAAACACATCCCAAACCATCTCAATTGGGTTGAGGTTGGGTGATTTGTGGAGGCTGGATTGGCCTCGATCTACTACATACTACTCAGGCTATGATGTAATATTTAATTAGTGAACGTCATCTGATGCATCACTCTACTTCTTGATCAAATAGCCCTTACACAGCCTGGAGGTGTGTTGTGTCATGATCCTGTTGAAAATCAAATGATAGTCCGACTAAGCGGCAAACAGATGGAATGGCGTATTGCTGCAGAATGCTGTGGTAGCCATGCAGGTTAAGTGTGCGTTTTAATTATAAATAAATCACAGACAATGTCACCAGCAAAGCACCATCACACCTCTTCAATGCTTCACGGTGGGAACCACACATGCAAAGATCATCCGTTCACCTACTCTGCGTCTCACAAAGACATGGCGGTTGGAACAAAAAATCTCACATTTGGACTCATAAGACCAAAGGACAGATTTCCACCGGTCTAATGTCCATTGCTCATGTTTCTAGGCCCAAGCAAGTCTCTTCTTATTATTGGTGTCCTTTAGTAGTGGTTTCTTTGCAGCAATTCGACCATGAAGGCCCGATTCACACAGTCTCTGAACAGTTGATGTTGAGATGTGTCTGTTACTTGAACTCTGTGAAGCATTTTTTTGGTCTGCAATTTCTGAGGCCGGTAACTCTAAGGAATGTATCCTCTGCAGCAGAGGTAACTATGGGTCTTCCTTTCCTGTGGTGGTCCTCATGAGAGCCACTTTCATCATAACGCTTGATGGTTTTGCGATTGCACTTGAAACTTTCAAAGTTTTTGAAATGTTCTGTATTGACTGACCTTTATGTCTTAAAGTAATGATGGACTGTCATTTCTCTTTGCTAAGTTGAACTGTTCTTGCCATAATATGGATTTTTACCAAATAGGGCTGTCTTCTGTATACCACCCCTACCTTGTCACAACACAACTGATTGGCTCAAATGCATTAAGAAGGAAAGAAATTCCACAAATGTACTTTTAAGTAGGCACACCTGTTAATTGAACTACATTCCAGGTGACTACGTCATGAAGCTGGTTGAGAGAATGCCAAGAGTTTGTAAAGCTGTCATCAAGGCAAAGGGTGGGTACTTTGAAGAATCTCAAATATTTAGATTTGTTTAACACTTTATTGGTTACTACAGTTGAAGTTGGAAGTTTACATACACCTTAACCAAATATATTTAAACTCAGTTTTTCACAATTTGTGACGTTTAATCCTTGTAAAAATGCCCTGCCTTAGGTCAGTTAGGATCACCAGTTTATTTTAAGAATGTGAAATGTCAGAATAATAGTTGAGAGTGATTTATTTCAGCTTTTATTTCTTTCATCACATTCCCAGTGGGTCAGAAGTTTACATACACTCAATTAGTATTTGGTAGCATTGCCTTTAAATTGTTTAACTTGGGTCAAACATTTTGGGTAGCCTTCCACAAGCTTCCCACAAAAAGTTGGGTGAATTTTGGCCCATTCCTCCTGACAGAGCTGGTGTAACTGAATCAGGTTTGTAGGCCTCCTTGCTCACAAACACTTTGTCAGTTCTGCCCACACATTTTCCATAGGATTGAGGTCAGGGCTTTGTGATGGCCATTCCAATACCGTGACATTGTTGTCCTTAAGCCATTTTGCCACAGCTTTGGAAGTATGCTTGGAGTCATTGTCCATTTGGAAGACCCATTTGCAACCAGGCTTTAACTTCCTGACGGATGTCTTGAGATGTTGCTTCAATAAATCCACATAATTTTCCCTCCCTCGTGATGCCATCTATTTTGTGAAGTGCACCAGTCCCTCCTGCAGCAAAGCACTTCCACAACATGATGCTGCCACCCCCGTGCGTCCCGGTTGGGATGGTGTTCTTCAGCTTGCAAGCCTGCCATTTTTCCTCCAAACATAACGATGGTCATTATGGCCAAACAGTTCCATTTTTGTTTCATCAGACCATTTTCTCCAAAAAGTCCAATCTTTGTCCCCATCTGCAGTTGTAAACCGTAGTCTGGCTTTTTTATGGCGGATTTGGAGCAGTGGCTTCTTCCTTGCTGAGCGGCCTTTCAGGTTATGTCTATAGGACAAATTTTTACTGTGGATATAGATCATCTCTAGGAGACAGAACGTGTCTCCTTCCTGAGCGATATGACAGCTGTGTGGTCCCATGTTGTTTATACTTGCGTACTATTGTTTGTACAGATGAACTTGGTACATTCAGGCGATTGGAATCCATTGACTTGTGGGGGTCTACAAGGTTTTTTCTTGGCTTAGGTCTTGGCTTATTTCTTTTGATTTTCCCATGATGTCAAGCAAAGAGGCACTGAGTTTGAAGGTAGGCCTTGAAATAAATCCACAGGTACACCTCCAATTGACTCAAATGATGTCAATTAGCCTATCAGAAGCTTCTAAAGCCATGACATCATTTTCTGGTATTTCTAAGCTGTTTAAAGGCACAGTCAACTTAGTGTATGTAAACTTCTAACCTGTCTGTAAACAATTGTTGTTGAAATGACTTGTGTCATGCACAAAGTAGATGTCCTAACCGACTTGCCAAAATTGTTTGTAAACAAGAAATTTGTGGAGTGGTTGAAAAACAAGTTTTATTGGCTCCAACCTAAGTGTATGTAAACTTCCGACTTCAACTGTACATGATTCCATCTGTTATTTCATAGTTCAGATGTCTTCACTATTATTCTACACTGTAGAAAATAGTACAAATAAAGAAAAACCCTTGAACGAGTAGGTGTTCTAAATATTTTGACCGGTAGTGTATGTGTGCGTAAGCAGGCACATTTTCTAATACATTATTGTTTGGGATTGTGTGTGTGTGAGAGAGAGATGTATTTATGAATGTGTGCCAGTCAGCCCCCTCAAGTGAAGGAGCTGTACCTGTGTCCATCCGCCTGACTGACAAAGAGCTGTTGAACATAGCAACTGTGGCCTACTAAATTGAGAGAGATCGTGAGACATCTCTTTGTAGCATTCTATTCAAGGGCTTCATATTTTAAGTAATACTTCAACGTAATGTTTTTTTGTACATGTGTCTGGTCAAGCTGGTTTGGCTGGTGATATTTTCCTTTAACTACGCTGTGAAATGTAACCATGTTGCCATCCCGTCTATTTGAAAAGCAAAACATTTGGGCTCGAGATGGATGGTCGGAGACAAGAGGTGGCGAGGGACTCCAAGGTACTATTCTTTCACTATGAGCACCCACACATGGACATGAAGACCATCAATCCAGGCTGTGTTGCCCTCATCCTCTTTGGCCATTATTATTGGTGTTTCTGTGTGTCTAAATGCATGAAAGCAAAACAATATTACTGCTACCCTCTCACATAACTTTCCCCTATCTCTTGGTCCATCACTATTGCTAGGTGGTGGTATGAAAGAAAGCTCAGCTAGAGAAAAGGAGATTCCAGTTTGAAGTCATTGACGCAGTTGGTGGGAAGAAATAATGACTGATACAGTAAATCTGACCTCTTATAATGTAATGTCCTCTATGGTACTCTCATTTTTTAAATGCAGGTTCAAGGGCAGGACAACCACATGGAATAGCAAGACGTTACCATGACACACTTTGTGGCATTGTACTTTAATAGTTTTGTTGGTTGTAGTAGTTTTGTTAATTGTCTAAGTGTTTATTAGTTATCGCTCAGTTTATTTACATGCAAAGTTGTTATCCACTTATCTCCTTCCTCCCTGATTGAAACAACAGCTGTCAGCTGCACATTATGGAAATATTCTAACATTAATTCATGAACATGAATAACATGAATTCTAACTTGTTCCTTCAATCAAATAGTAAAACAAGAATTTACCATGGTTAATTTAAAAAAATCAATATATACTTTACTTCAAATAAATATCTGAAATACAGAACAGTTTCCCAAATGGTTTATTTATTATTATTGTACTTCAAGAGGTAATACTTAGGTTATGGTAACAGACCAGAATACAGTTTGTTCATTTGTTCAGAAATCCAACTTTTATTTAATAGCTGCAGAATTGACTAGCAAACAGCTGGCTACATCTAGACCCAACGATACAATGAACACATAAGGAAACGTTTTACTAGGCGATAATAACAGTTTTGAAGCAGTAAGTGAAAGACTAGAATGTTGCCGAGGTGAGTTCTGTCCATGTTTAGAGGTACAAGCCCTCTGGTGTCCCTTCCTGTTTCTTGTACAGCACGTTCTCCTTTGACTTCTTAAAGTCCTCATTAGTCACCTTCATCCTGCGCTCTCTCAGAGCCATCAGCCCTGCCTCTGTACAAATGGCCTGAGAGAGAGAGACAAAGTTACAAACACTAACAGTGAAAATGCATTGAGGTGCCACAGGATGACAGCAAAACCAGAAGGTGAAAGTAAAATAAAGATGGGTTTAATCAAAGAGAACAAATCATAGTTATGCTGAGAAGTAGATGGTAGATGTTCATTCTTCCCTGTCCTCAGTGATTCTCCACAGAACAAAGAGACAGGATGTAATTTAAAACC
The DNA here is from genome assembly GCF_021184085.1 of Oncorhynchus gorbuscha. NCBI lineage: Eukaryota > Metazoa > Chordata > Actinopteri > Salmoniformes > Salmonidae > Oncorhynchus > Oncorhynchus gorbuscha. The sequence continues at coordinate 78,377,514 of NC_060182.1, read as the reverse complement.
CCCAATGCAGTGCCTTAGACCACTGCGCCACTCAGGAGGCCCCTACACAGATTCTAACCAGATGTTGGAACTGAAAAGCAACTATTTCCATTGACCATTAATTCCCTACTGACCCCTAGTCCTCTGTGTTGTGTATTATGTTAAAATTTCCAAAGTGGTATATACAGTAGGCTGCATTTTTACAATTAGTCTAATTACTATGCCCCAGCTGGTTGCTGTAACGTCAGTATTGCACCTTGATGTCAGCTCCGGAGAGGTCATCCTTGGCTAGGATCAGGTCGTCCAGGATCACATCGTCTGCCACAGTCATCCTGCTGGTGTGGATCTGGAAGATCCTTCGCTTGGTCTTCTCATCCGGCAAGGGGAACTCTATCTTTCGGTCAATACGGCCTGATGAGTGGGGGCACACACACAAAGATATATCAAATCAGAGGAGCTGCTACACGGGGCAATCACATAAGATCTCTCCAATCATTACTTCATTTAGGTGGGCATAGCCAGTATTGTATTTCCTTTTGAAGATTCATAGCCATATGATCATGTTATTGTGTACCTGGTCTGATGAGTGCAGGGTCCAGGGTCTCTATCCTGTTGGTGGCCATAATGACCTTAACATCTCCTCTGGAGTCAAAGCCATCCAGCTGGTTGAGAAGCTCCAGCAAAGTCCTTTGGATCTCCCGCTCCCCTCCTGAGTTAGAGTCATATCTGCAGAGGACACGGCACTCAGCACAGCCTCAACCACTGAGACACACCATACTATTGTAGAGATGTCCTCCTATACATGGAAGTTCATCAAAGTATACAAAACATACTGTAATCACAGTGTTCACTGTACTGCTAATTTAATCACTAAGCAATAGTGAAGCTAGTAAGCCTTGTCCAAGCCAGAAGTGCCATTACGTGATTTCAGCCTACCAGTACACCCCCTGGACAGGACCCTTACCCCCCCCAATCCAACAATGCTGAGTGCCATACAGAGAGGCATTGGAGTCTTTGGTATGACTCGACCGGGGATTGAACCCCCAACCTGCCAATATCAAGGCGGACACTAATGAGTTTGTGCAATAGCATTGTTTTCTTATTTTGACATAGGCTGCGTTTAGACAGGAAGTCAAATTCTGATATTTTCCACTAAACTGGTCTTTTGACCAATCACATCAGATCTTTTAGTGAAAACAAAAATCTAAATTGGGCTGCCTGTCTAAACGCAGCCATAACCTCAAGATAATGTAAAACACTGACTGACAACTGTTGTATTGGGGGGGATAGCATGGCGGTTGGAAAGTGGGTTAGTGTGTACTTGTTTGCACTTTCTCCCTATGTGCAATAATTTAGCAAAGTAGTCTATAGATGTTTTTTGCATGAAATGAGCCTACTGTATTTTTTTCACTAATTTACTCCTCATCGACAAATTACACACACTCTGCACACCTCAATGACCACGGCCTGACTAAAGAACAGCTAGCCTTGCCTCTTAGTCCCGATAGCGTCGATCTCGTCGATGAAGACGATGGAGGGTGCGTGTTCCTCAGCCACCCTAAACAGCTCTCGGACCAGTTTGGGCCCATCCCCTAGGTACTTCTGAATCAACTCAGAGCCCACCACACGCAGGAAAGTCGCCGAAGTCTGGTTGGCCACTGCTTTCGCCAATAGGGTCTTCCCTATCACACCATAGGAACAGTATCAATCTATGACACATTTAGAGGCGGTTTCTACAAAGCAAGCTCAATGGAAAATCTCCATTGAAAAAAATGCTTTTCAGTCCAGGATTAAGCTTAATCTGTGCATGGGAAACCACCCCTTTGAGTATTACCAGAGAAAAATACATCCAAATTCTGTTCTGTCTTTACTTTTATCCATCATTGTTTCAGTTGTCTTACCTGTCCCTGGTGCTCCATACAGAATGACTCCTTTAGGAGGCTTGATGCCCATCTCTTCATAGTACTCTGGATGGGTCAGAGGGAGCTCCACAGACTCCTGAGAGGGACATAGGGAACCACAAGTACAATTGTCAATCAGTAGATATGGTTACCATGTGTTGAATATCGTTCCAATCCAGCCATTCCAGTCTTCCGATTTAAAGGGATAGTTCGAGATTTTGTCAATTAACTAGCATTAGTGCTATAACTGGAAGTGTACAGGACCAGCTAGCAAAATCTCTCTCAATCAGTGACACCAGCCTCCACTGACCCAGCTGTATCCATTTACATTAACATTGTGCATACAGAACAGTTAGTTTGGAAAGATTTTGGGAGTCTCACGCAATAAAACGATGTGCTTAAGTATAGCATTAACAATCAAGTTTGCCGTGTATTCTACTTCTCTACAATCTCTATGTCTGAAAATGTCACCTTAATTTCCTGGATCTGCTGGTCCAGTCCACCAATGTCAGCATATGTTTCCTGTGGAGCCTTCTCCACCTTCATCACGGTCACCAGAGGATCGGTGTCATCCATCAGGACCCCAATGACGGCATGGACCTGTGAACACACGCATGTTACGTTCTTCTATCCTTGTGTGGACCTAAAATGTCTTCCCATTAAAAATACTATTTTCCCTAACCTAACCATAATTGTAACCGTAACCCCTATGCCCAAAATAGCCTTTGTCCTCATGGGGATGTGGGAAATGTCCCCACGAGGGAGAATTTTCCTTGTGGGGACTTTGAGATTTTAGAACCAAACCACGCATGCACACACACATCCCTCAATGGCATTGCACAGTAAAGATGAGCTCTTCAATTAATGCTAACGACAGTAAGGCAACAACTAAACACAGCAAATTCACTTGACTGAAACACGATCGGTCAATGAACTGAGGATTCAATTCCCTTAATAGCAGACTCAGTCAGTACTTTGTGGTTGAGAAGGACGGAACAGCCCGGCTCCAGCAGATCTTTGTCTACGAAGGAGAGGATGCTGACATAGTGCTCAGAGCCCACAGACGTGGAAACAATGGCGTGGTTGTCATCAATAATCTCCTCCAGGTTCCCCACTGACATGGGAGTCCCTCTCAGATCATCTACCTTAGACCTCTCCTCCTGCAGGACAACAGAAGGCAGAGCAGATGGGTGAATTAATTAATATCTAGATGAAAAGGTGCAGTGTGAAAGTTTTATAGTGCTAAGTGATGCAAAGATATTGACTGATATATTATATTTTACTGATAGGATACAAACTGTTCATATAGCCTATAGTCCTGTGTTTATGTTTCCTTACATTTACATTTGAGTCATTTAGCAGACGCTCTTATCGAGAGTGACTTACAGCAGTGAGCGGGTATATTTTTCATACTTTTTTCAGTACCGGGAATCAAACCCACAACCCTGGCGTTGCAAGCGCCAAGCTCTACCGACTGTGCCACACAAGACTTACGCTGCCTGCACATGAAGTGTCCTTCGGGAAACAAATATCTAGGCATTTGAATTGATTTTCTTTTCTGTCACGTGATGAGTACCTCCTGTTTCTCCTCCAGGGGTTTCATCTGTTCCTGGTTCCTGATAAACTCCTCCTCCATCAGCAAGTAGTCTTTGATCCTCTCCTGCTTCAGCAGTTTCAGCCTGCAGTGTGTATGGGGAGTTACTGAGAGAGAAAGAGAGAGTTAGAGCAGTCCATTCTATGCAATGGGTAACTGTCCAGGAAAAACAGCAGTTGTAAAATTGTAAACAACTTTCTGTCATGGTTTTACAATTCAACCTCAGTAGATAGAAAGGAACTCTGCCATGACATAGTGAAAAGTCTAAGGTTAATAGTTGCCAACTAAACTTACCAAGAGGTAGCTTGCTGGCAGCATCAGGTCCCTTGCTCTTCTTCTTCCTCTTCCCAACCCTGGTGGGGATAGGGGGTTCATATTTCTTTTTCTTATCCTGGAAAGTGCAGCAAAAGTTACAGAACAGTGTGATCACCTATCCCAACAGGAAGGGTCGGTGTGTACCAAACTGGTAAGATGAATATTCAAGTTTTCAGAAGGTTAGTATTATTAACTAGCAACATTAGCTACTATACTTGAGACAGAGTAGCTAGTATAGATTGTTTACCTTATCGTCTTTCTTTCCTCCTCCGGGTCCATGTCCTCCACTCTGACTTTGACCCTGGCAAATAAATCACGTCGGACAGACAGTGATGATACACTTAAAGGCATTTGGTAATAGTAACTTGATTGGAGTCCAAAACAATAACAATTTACTAGACATCAAGCTAGTTAGCAGTGCTAACACGCTAGCTAACAGCTTTCCACTGGCTACAAATGGCAGATTGTAGTTGAAATGCAGTAAACGCGTTCAACAAAATACGACAGTCCGTAATATAATCACCAATTAAGGTTAAATAGTCATTAAATCCTTTAAAATGATAGAAATATTGATTTGGATAAACTGCTGCCTCACTTACCATTGCTGCTTGCTATCAGACAGTCTATCAGCGTCGCTCACGTAATACGTCACAGTACGGCAAGTGAAGCGTTTCAAAATGAAGAAAAACTCTGATGAAAACCCTGTTGTGGCTGTTCTGTGAGAACCAAATCATTGGTGAAGGCACTATAACCAGGACATATGAAGCTATCAATAAGTTGTTCTTCATGGAGATTAATTTACATTTTACACCAATTCCAACACATCCAACTAGGTCTGTAAAACTGTTTAGGTGCTACATTCAATCAGCTCATGAAGCCTATCACAGGATTAGGAATTTTAGAAAGGACACGAAAGGTCTGACAGAATAAAAGGTCAGTCATTTTGGTCAGGGAGTTAGTCAACATTGGTCAGCCAGTGTGCTGTGATACGATGCATTTGAAGATTATCTTCACAGTACATTAGCTAGCCAGCCAGTTTGTGTAATGTTACCCGTAATGGTCCCCTGATGTTTGTGTCCAGTTTTCCGTTACTTACGGAAACATTCTATGTATGTATGTTAGCAAACACCTCCTAAGAACCTATTCAGAATGCTTTGGCATTAGATAACATTCCTTTAATGTCAAACAGAACTCACCATGTTCTCAGAATTGACACGTTTCATTGAAAGAACATTCACGTGTCCAGTTTTCTGAGGGTTAGGAGAATATTCTATCAACGTCACACCAAACATACATAGAACATGGTTTCCATGTTCTCGGAATATCGCTTAAGATATAAACGTCAAGGGAACGTTGAAAGAACATTCATGTGTCCAGTTTTCTGAAGGTTAGGCGAATATTTCATCAACGTCACACCAAACATACACAGAACATGGTTCTCGGAATATAAGATGTTGATGTTCTAGACACGTATCATTGGAACAGTAGAGTATATACTATGATGCTCCTACCCCGTGTCAAAAACAATAGATACGCCTGGGCCAGTGGTACTGGTTCACCTTATGCGGATATCAGCTTTACATATGTGGGTTATAGCCCAATCAGTGTCAATCCTGTAGTCTGCAAGTGCAAGTTCATTCAAAACGAAGGGTATCTCTATGCTCATGGCACATGTACTTATTTTTTACCTCTCAATACAAGTGCCTCTCCACCTTGTGAAACTGGGAGACTTGTTGAAAGCATTAGCATTTCATAATGAGAGACTGTCAGTGAGACACGGCAGCATCACATTTATCTTTTCAAAAGCCTTAAGGGACGTAAAACCTAATAATGCTCTACGATACGGTAAGTAGGTACACCTCCAAAATGATGAAATATGGAAATGCCTTGTTTGTTCAGTGAGGTCTGCGTTTGCTGCAGACATTTCCCAACATTAAGCCACTGTAAGCCTATTCATATGAGGGACATTTAAAATGAAAACTTCTGTGAAAGATAAATAAGCTTTCTGGGAGTCATATAACTGCTGTCCAACCCACTCCTTTTCTTTTATGAGGACATATGGATGTTGATCTATGTTATCCAACCATACATTATAAAAGACCATGTACAGGCTAAGGTGGAGAATTGGTCTGGACAGATGCACTTTGTCATATTCTCATTAGGAAGTAAGTAATTAACTGGAAACATTTTCACACCTGTTCTTCTGCTGTCTTGTCCTGCAGCTTGGAGCAAAGTACAGAGGGATGAGAAAATATGTCGGGGAGAGAGCTTCTTTTAAACTATATAATCATCTGAGAATTGAGGTCGGCAACAGGGGAGATAATTCTATAAAAGTCCTGGTTTGGTTTGTACATCTCACTCCAGCGTCATACACAGATTAAATGTGAGGAACTAACATGTTGTGCTAAATCATTTCTCCAGTAGATGGGGATGTGTTACTGTAAAAATATTAATAACATGCCCATCTATACACGTGACGTTGCTAGGACTGCTCAGTGGTATTTTTCCATTCTCTAACACAGCATTCCAAGGCCAGACAACATTCTGAAGGTCAGACAGTTCCCTGAACACTTACCCCATAACTGCACATGACGATAACAAAGATACCTGGAAATACCTAACAGCTCCCATATGCCTTTATCCTCTGACTCTGAGAGGGTTTAGCAAGCCATGGCAAGACCTGTGATATCACAATTAGCTATGTGGTAAAGTTTGCATAGTCTTCGCTGACAGATAAATTACAATTGGCAATTATGTGCTATCTTTCATTGAGACTCCATTGCTGATCACATTTGTGATGAGGCCTTATGTCATTCTACCCGTTGTTCACCAGTTTAGTGACCCACCATTGCAACCAACACAGTATCACAGTATCTCCCAGTAACGTTAAAATACTTTGATTGGTGCATCTGATAGGGCATGCATGCTCACAGTTTTATAGCATTTAAAGAAAATAACCTTTTCATGACTGTCAGAGGATCGTTTTTGTTTCGCCCTTTTGTGTCTGGTGGTCCTGATGCCAGCAGGGACCGGAGGGCAGAAGATAAGGCATTAGCACTTTTGACACAGTATACCTTCCCAACCTCAGCCCCATCCCCATCACCTGCAGATTTGGGTATTTCACTAGCCTTTGCCAAGCCGGGCCTCTAAAAACGCAGACTACTTAGACGGTGGTGTTCCTTTCAGAATAGTCTTTCTCTGCATTGAAAAGGGTTTATTTTTTCAAGGTTTCACCTATTTATTGAGCGTGCCAAGAATGGGAATGAGTGGAGAACACGTAGTTGGCTGGCACTGGAATTACGCTTAGGTTTACATGCACCTATATACTCTTCTTTGGATATTATGATTGTGCATTCACATGGGTATCTTTAATATATGCATCATCAATTAAGTAACTAGATAGTATATACAGGTACTGTAGCAGGTGTGTAGCAGCTTTCCCAACCTTTTAGAGTTGGTCTCCAGTCCATCATTATGTATCTAAGATTCTATTAATTAAAGCAGTGAATCAGCAACCTAGGATCCTAGACAACAGTACTGCCATTCTAAACCAGACTTTGGGGGAGAAACCTGAAGAGATCATGTAAGATGCATGAGGCTCGTCACCTCTGTCACCCTACTCTGCAATTACTGAGGATCCCATGCCTCAACCCCTCAAACAGAAGGGCAGAGTGGGCCTGACTTGTCCTATTAAAAACTAGTGCACCTCAGACAGGTTAATAACCATTTGGATATCCCCATCAACTCAATTATTCACATGAATCTAGTTACTCTCACTCTGTAGAGATGTATGGAGGACGCACTTGCCACCAAGCTTGCTTTAGCATGGGCAACACCATTGAATGCTAGGTGTTTTTCTGTCTGTCGTTGGACATCCATCATGTACTGTCAGGAGCTGGAGAGATTTGTGTAGTTGAACTTCCGTTGCCAATGACAGCTGAACTAGCTGAGATCTATCTTTGATGTGAGGAAGCTGGGCTCTATCAGGTTATTAGAGTCATCAAAGCGACGGGTTATGCGTAATATGGTGGACCTGGCAGTCAGGGGAAATGGAGCCACTCTCCTTCATCATGTCCTTATATGCTGTACAATAGTACAGTAAGATTGGCTATTTGTAGAACATGGTTTGAAATGTATACTGGAAATGCACACAGCATATTGTTGTTCATATTGACTTTCTTAGAGAAGGGTTTAATAGTTGATCATAGATGCTCAGTATTTATCATTCATTTCCCCAAAGATAAACATGCAATATTTCCAGCTAAAAATGCCACTCTAAACCCATGTACACTGAAAACATAACCTTGAGGTTATATTGTAATGTTTTCCTTAATGAAAATCCACAGAGGCAGAATAAAAAATACTTATGAAAAAAAACACTGTAAAAGTCAATAACAGGTTTGTAAATTTGCCACAGTGTAAGGGTCGACGCTGGTAGAGACGAGAAGCAGGTACAGGGAGTGAACTTTTAATGGCGCCGGACGTGGAACAGGACAGCGTCTGGCCTTGAACACATAACGACATTATTGCAGACACAGGGAACAAATGGCGGAGCAGAGAGTTATAGACGGGGCAATCAACAAAGGGAAGGAGTCCAGGTGAGTCCAATGAACGCTGCTGTGCGTAATAACAGGCGTGCGTAATGAAGGGCAGCCTGGCGCCCTCAAGCACCAGAGAGGGAGAGCGGGAGCAAGCGTGACACACAAATATAATCAACACCTTTTTCAGCAGCCCTGTATAAAACTTTACACACACACAAAAAAAATATCACTGCAATTACTTTGTTAATTTACAGTTTGTAATATACATCCAGAGGTAGAGCTGAAAAGAGTGTCAGAACAATATCTCTAAACTTACATTTTGTTGGGCTACCTCCCTCTCACCCCCATTTAACAGCTGATTGGTTGACATACTGTCACATTTACATTTACATTTAAGTCATTTAGCAGACCCTGATCTGTTTCAGCTATTCCTGTGATTGTCTCCACCCCCTCCAGGTGTGGCTTATTTTCCCCAGTGTATTTATACCTGTGTTTCATGTCTCTCTGCGCCAGTTAGTCTTGTATGTTAGTCAAGTGAACCAGCGTGTTTTAACTGTTCTCCCTTTGCTATTTTTCTTTTTGTTAGTCTTCCCAGTTTCGAACCCTGCCTGCACTTTGGTACCTTTTGGACTCTGAACTGGTTTGGACCTTTTTGCCTGTCCACGATCATTCTCTTGCCTTACCCTATTGGCTTAATAAATATTGTAAGACTCCAACCATCTGCCTCCTGTGTCTGCGTCTCGCCTTGTGTCATGATACATACATTTTCTTGGCTAATTCTATGTGGGATAGGAAGTCATTGCTTTGGTAGATCCATCGCCTCATATTCACCAATGACATCGTCAGCCTAATTTGTTGCATGTTATTTCACTTGGTGCACTTCATCTTCATTAAAGGGAAACTAACAGGGCATTGGGAAAGAAGCTACAGCTTCTTTAAGATTATAAACTGGAAACATTTAAAAATTAGGCCTGGAGGATCTTAACTGTCAATCTAAGTTGGGTATAGAGCTAATATAAATATCAGTCCATGTATTAATAGGCATATATTGTTTCAACTCTTGCCATGTAAGTTTGAAAAATTGAAAAAAGTTATTACCACATTAACATTTTAGAGTAATTTCTTCATAAATAACTGGTCATTTCGGTAGAGAAAGTGCCATCTGTCTAGTATGTCTGACGGTCATTGAAGTGCATTAGACTTTACAGAGTGAAGGGTAGAGCACCTCCTGAGCTCTCTCTTCCTCTGGGATTACCCCTACAGAAAATCACATGATTTGACATATATGGTTTAATGTTACCACATTAACTTCACATTAGATCACATAAAAAAAATGTTTGTGGTCATATATGAAATGTATGTGGTTTTTCTGCAAGGGCGGACGGGTAATGCTGGCAGTATCCGGTCAGTGGTGCCAAGAAGCTGACTGTGCCACCTGTCCTGTCCTTTACCGCGGTGCTTTTCTCTCCTCACCCACGCATCAGTAGATCCTTGTACCCTGGGAGGGGTTGTGATGAGAGGGAATTGGATCAGTCAGCCAGGAAGGATGACCAGAGAACGGAGGGCAATCTGACAGAGCTTTGACAAGGGAGAGAACAGTGAACTTTGGAAATGGCCACAGCTTTGGCCTGAACACCTGTGTGCAACCATAAATCAATTGCATCTTCTCAGTCAATAGGAATTACTCCCTCTATTACCCCCTATATTGCCATTCCTATGACCCTCCCCTGCTCCATTTTTAATATGTGTATGTGATCCCTGCGGTATTTGAACCCATGACCTTGGCTCTGCTAACGTCGCTTTCCCTTTCTGAGCCACATGGATCATCCTGTATGAGCTGTATGGATCATCCTGTATGAGCTGTATGGATCATCATGTATGAGCTGTATGGATCATCCTGTATGAGCTGTATGGATCATCATGTATGAGCTGTATGGATCATCCTGTATGAGCTGTATGGATCATCCTGTATGAGCTGTATGGATCATCATGTATGAGCTGTATGGATCATCCTGTATGAGCTGTATGGATCATCCTGTATGAGCTGTATGGATCATCCTGTATGAGCTGTATGGATCATCCTGTATGAGCTGTATGGATCATCCTTGTGAGTAGTAGCACTGTTTTCCTGTATTGTACGTGGCATCATCATGTTCAGGGGATTGGGGCTGCAGTGCTGCTTTAATTACTGGATTCATTACAGTTGAAGCGTTACCTTGTGGAAAGCAGGAGGCTCTAATAGTCTAATTCCAGCTGTACATTGGGAACAGGAGGCTCAGTCAGAACACAACCTGCTGAACCTATTAATATCCAGATATGAAGAGAGAAAATGATTGGTTGGAAGTCTGTAGGCTGTTGATACTGAACAAAGACAGTACATGAGGATGTATTACTTTGGTTAGTTCAGAATGGTGGTCGTTGGAATGAGAATTGGTGAAATAAAAAGGTGGTTGTTAAAAGGAGAATCGTTGTACTGACTTGCATTTTATATATACATTTTTGACATATAGAAGACACTCTTATCCAGTATGACTTACAGTCAGAATTTCATGGTAATAGTCTATAGTGAGTGGATCCCTGGCGTTCAACCTTCATCCAGCATTATATTTTTTTGTATATAATACCAGAGAGCTAGAACATCTCAGTATTAAGACCTCCAACGGTAACAGACACACTGTGTTAGACATGTACATTGCTATAAACTGTCCACAGGTTTTGATTTCAAATCAGTTATTATAGTCTTCATTGTCCTCTCTTTGTCCATTCTTGCTTCCATCTCTGTCTCCACCTCAATCATTTATTTGGATTCCACTGTGGCAATGATGAGTGTGTTAGGCCTGTTTTTTTCCTCAATGTCAATGACTATTTCATCCCTGTGTTCTTAGACTGTTGAATAAGCAATCGTGATTTATAATTTTCGTGGGGAGTTGCAAGGTCACGTGTCAAGGCCAGAAGGTAATTATCATAATAGACAGCTGGCAATCCAGTCCTTTTTTGTTAGGTGAACCCGAGAGCCACACATTACAAAAGCCAAGGTGATTTCTTCTGCATGTCCTCATCTATTTTACCAGATGACAATGGCACATGACGAAGAACGAGAGAGATAGAAAGGAAGAGAGAGAATGAGAGAGAGCGCAAGAGGAAAAAAGTGGGAGAGTAGGTGTTAGAGAAAGGAAAATATAAAAATATTGTGTCCTTGACATCTGTACAGCTTGGCAGCACTGACAAACTGCGAGCTATTCTGACTAAATGTAATTCCATCCTTCTCGGTTGTGTCTTACTGGTTTACATTAGTAAGAGACAATACAAATGATAAAGACACAGCCACATTAGACTCACAGAGCTGTTGGCTGAAGTGCAGCCAGAAATCCTTTCCTAGACGCATCATTATTTTTGTAAACGTAACAATTATTAAACCGTACCCCTCCCTCATATACACACATACCGTACCTGCCCTGCCCCCCCATTCATCCACATGGACACAGAACACTTCAATCCCACTGGAGATAAAATGCCAGCTTTACATTCGTCAATCAAACCAAACACAAGAGCTTTACAGACCATGGGTGCTCACTAACAATCTGTTTTTCCTTGAGCGACAGGAAAATATTTTCTGGATGTTTCACAAATCCCTTGCTCATGTCAAGGGTATCAAACAGATAGTCCACACACAGTGGGGTATTTCTCTGGCTGCATGCCTGAAGGGATACTGGAGTTCCTAATAGCAAACTGGCTGGGGATAAGAGACTAAAGCCTCCATCTACATGGGGAAAAGAAGGCTAGGATGCAAGGGATTGGGATGGGAAGCACAGCCTCAAGTGTTTTTGGGTCTTTAATGCTGCTGGCTACAATACATGCAATATCTAGAAGTTACAGAGGTATTTTAAAATTTGTAAAAATTGTTTTAAATGTAATCTTTATTTAACTAAGCAAGTCAGTTGAGAACAAATGTTTATTTACAATGACGGCCTGCTCTGGCCAAACCCGGATGATGCTGGGCCAATTGTGCTCCGCCCAATGGGACTCCCAATCATGGCCAGATGGGATACAGCTGGGATTCAAATCAGGGACTGTAGTGACGCCTCTTGCACTGAGATGCAGTGCCTTAGACCGCTGGACCACTCGGGAGCCCATATTTCATATCGTTACCTACTTATGTTGATCTTGACAATGCAGAATTTAGCGCCAAGCATCACACTGTGTTGACTGGCTGGCAGGGCAGAGAGTTAGAGCTAAGGAAGGAAATTAGTTAGCTTCTAGTGGTGTCACTGGCTTGAGTCTGAGTAATCCTTCAAACAAATTGAGGCCTACGGCACACACTGTGAGGGGGTGTGAGAGATTTAACTGACAAGCCTGACACAGTGGCGAAGTCTTTTACTGCTGCTTTATTTGCATGTGGAGTAGAGAGATTACTGTCGCCATGCAGACAGAACCCCTTCCACCCTTCTCAACACTACAGATTTGCATATTTCTCATTCTTCTTTCCAACCTTCAAAAAAACCTCAATCCATTTCTGACCTGCAGGTTTAGCCAGCCAATCCCAGCATGGATTGCACCACAACGAGTTTAGTTTAGCCACCTGGGAGGTGGCTAAAAAAGTTCTGATAAATTATTTGAATGCTTTAAACTTTCTTCTTTTTCTTGCCTTCCATTTTAACCTCTTGTGCTCATGCTACCTACTTAGTGGAGGAGGAGCTGTAGTTCTTCAGAGTCAGTGTGTCCTCGGGGTCTGATTCACCCAGCTGTGGTAGACGGACAGACAGACTGCCTTCTGGGGGGAGACAAGAACTGTATTATACTGACTGGCTCTTCCTTTCGTCATCCCTTCATCATACCAGAAGAAACAAGTGCTTTATTCAGTTCATTGTTTCCCTTCATACGATTTTTGGCTCTCAATTGATTGAGCGATTGCTTTAAACACATATAATGTGGTCAAGTGCAACATTCTTCTCCTGATAAAGAAAAGAAGACAGCTTAATTAATTACAGAGCCATGGCGAGGAGACTTCTGATTGGAGATAACACCACACTGAATTATGGATAGACAAGACAGAATGTATTCTAGTAGTTCTGGAGCTATATAATGTAAGCTTGCGTGAGTACAGATGTAGGATCTTAATTTGAACCAGTTTGCTACAGTAGGAAAAGAATCCTGCAGCAACAGGAAATGTGAATTATTATGTGGATCAAAATTAATGGACATTTTTGTAGGGGTTGATACATTTTTCAAGTCTGAAATGTCAAAGTGTAAATTACAATCTTCAGAAGCCTTTTTAAATCTCAAATGCACTACAAGTTTAAAATGTCCTGAATAGCAGAAAAGTGCTCTTGCAACGGGGTGATCAAATGAATATCCTACATGTATAGGTGACAGAATACATTCATATTTCGCAGGTCATTATTGTGATGTATCTGTTGAATAAATAGCAAGTGAATGTTCATGCGTGTCAGTACAGAATAACAAAAATGTGTGTGTGTGTGTGTGTGCGCACAGGTGTGTGTGCATACATGCGTATCCCTTGCGCATACACACACACACGCACACGCGCACACGCATTTATATTTCTTGTGAGTTTTTGTTCTACTTAATTGTAACACTGATATTGATTACAGCATTGATTAGAAAGAGCTTGTAAGAAAGGCATTTCACTGTGCATATGACAATAAAACTTGAAACACACACACACACACACACACACACACACACACACACACACACACACACACACACACACACACACACACACACACACACACACACACACACACACACACACACACACACACACACACACACACACACACACACACGAGATCCAAGGGGAATGATGGGAGAAACATACAAAGGAACCAGACGTCCGGTACAATCATCCAATCAGATCATCTACTTTCCCCTCTTCTCCCTGAAGTCATATATTCCACATCAGTGAAAAACATCAGGAGCATTGTTCCTCTTACTAATGAGCTACTGGGAGACACCAAACCACTGATCAGCCATACCCAGCACGCGCACACAGACATGGGCGCCTGACTTTGTACTGAAAGTAGGGGTGCAAAAGCTTGGCGCCGTTGTTTGAAGTGCTGTCACCATGATTTTTTTAATAAATGAACTTGTCTCATTATTGATGCAAAGAGGGTAGAAATGGCTTATTTGGTCGATATTACTTACTAAGCCAAGCAGCCAGACTCGACGCCAGGATAAAGTGACTAAGACGGCAGTTGAAATCTGTGAGGGGCCACAATTTTGGGGTCTCTTGCATTGGAATTATATTGAATTCTGCTTACATTACGTTATACCACAATAAACAAGTTCAAATGCTGAGACTCTGAGACCATTAAGTGCTTTTGAAGTGACAGGTTGGTGTGAAATCTGTAGTCCATCTCCGCTGGACCTTATCAGCACAATGGACAGCACCCTACACACTAAAGCAAGGCCTATTTAGTTGAAAGATGGTGTCGAAGAATGGCTCACATTTACATTCTCCCAACGACTTCTGCTATTTTGTTAGTTTTTTTGTGTTTTGTGTATAACTCATTTAAAAAAACTTATTATGTACATAATGTTGCTGCTACCGTCTCTTTATGTTCGAAAATAATATGGAGCTAGCAGGATTTTCCATACACCGGCAGAACAGAGACACTACCTCTGGTAAGACCAGGGGTGGGGGTAGAAAGGAGTTCACCTAGGGGTCTTGATAGGGGCTGTACCAAATGTTTGATGTATTATAATAATTGATTATGCTTGTGTTGTATTAATAGAGGGGAGGGGTTATAAGACCCTGCCCTCCTTACATTTATAGGGTCCTAGACTGCAGATTCACAATATATATTCATTATAGAGGTTTAGTCTTGTTCCACAGTTGTTTTCTGGTCTCTTTGCTCTTATAAAAGAGACCCCACTGAGAAATATGTGACTGTGAAGACAGAACTCTGCAGGTGAGTGTAAGAGATAAGAGATTAGTCAGACATCCCACTATAAATCAACTTGGACATTTACTGCTAAGCTTTTAGATAGCTATATAAACAAGAGTTTTAGTGTAGAGTAGGCATGGTTTTGGCGTAGGCAGTGACATCACCAGGGCTGAACTTCGGTTTAATAAATAACCTCAGACTTTTTCTTTGAAGCAGAGCTTACTCGGAAACATGCGTTATGTTCCTGTTGTCAACTTTTGTCTGCAATTGCATTAATAAAGGTTTTTGAAATATTGAATTAAAGATATTATCATATTGCTAATTTCACCAATGAGCCAATGATTGACAAGGAACAAGGAAACAAACCCCAACAGGGTGTGTGTCTATTTGTCGATAACAGCTTGTGAGCGATATCTAATATTAAAGAAGTCTCGAGGTATTGCTCGCTTGAGGTAGACTACCTTCTGATAAAATGTAGACCACACTGTCTACCAAGAGAGTTCTCATATATCTTATTTGTAGACATCTATTTCCCACCACAGAAGGAAGCTGGCACGGAGACCGCTGTCAACCAACTCTAAGGCCATAAGCAAAGAGGAAAATGCTCACCCAGAAGCGGCACTCCTAGTGGCCGTGGACTTTAACGCAGGCAAACAAATCATTTTTACCAAAATTCTACCAGGATGTCACATTTGCAACCAGAAAAAAAAATCCTTGACCACCTTTACTCCACACACAAAGATGCACACAAAGCTCTCCCACGTCCCCCATTTGGTAAATCTGACCATAATTCTACCCTCCTGATTCCTGCTTACAAGCAAATACCAAAGCAGGAAGTACCAGTGACTCGCTCAATACAGAGGTGGTCAGATCATGCGGATGCTACACTACAGGACTGTTTTGCTAGCACAGACTGGAATATGTTCCGGGATTCATCCAATGATGAATGTGGAGTGTGACGACCCTCCCACTCTGTCTGCCGTACCCTCCCACTCTGTCTGCCGTATTCTGTCTTTGTTCTTGTTTCCTTATTAGGATGCCGGTGGGCGGAGTTGAGAGGGTCGTCAGCTACATGGGAAACACCTGGGCTAGGTGTCTCCCAGGATAAATGGACCTCTTCAACATTCATGGAAGAGACTCTCTCCATGCAGACACCCGTTGTAGATTGTGTTGTGGTTCTTGGTGGCCTTTTGTTTGTTTGCTTTGGCACCTTTCATCACCCTGCATTATCACATTCATGCATGCAAAACACTCACTTACACTACTGATTACTGATTACACACACCATTGTATATTATACTTAGTTGCTTTAGTTAATAAATACATATTTTGCTACTCCTTATCTCCACGTTGTCTCCCTTTGTTACGGGCTTTGAGCCGGTTCGTGACAAGTGGGTGCTCGTCCGGGATCTTTGAACTATTGGTTTGGGAGACCGTGGAGGTACGTGTTTGGTTTGAATATGGTGTTTGAGTGTGATCGGCCCAGTATTGGTTGCCTTTGTTGTTTGGTTTGTGTGCTATGTTGGAGAGAGTATAATGGTTAGTTTCCAGGCCTTGCCTAGCCTGAACTCTTGTTCTACTTTCTGTTGGGACGTCAGTCTGAGGTGAGTAAATCGGCTGTGTACCTCGGTAGGAGATTTGGGTAGGGTAGTGGAACTTGCTACCCGGAGCTATAGCCTTTTTCCCCTGATAGGCTTAGCGACGTGTTTCAATTTTGGACATGTTGGGCATGGTTAAATGTTTGTTATTTTTGTGTGGTGTCTGTGGACTGAGCAGTTGTCTCGGGGGCACGTCCGTGGCTTGGTGGAATTTGCCAGCATGCTGGGGAGTTCTATTTCCTTGCCAGCGGGCTACAGTGCGTAAATACCCACCGCAAATCTGCACGAAGACTAGGGTTGAGTTATTGTAGGTTTTGGGGAAGCTCCGTATCTCATCTCTCTTCTGTGGTGCTCAGGGTGATTGTCATTTCTCTGGTTGTGGTCTGATGTGCTCAGCAGAGGGGTTGAGCAAGATTACTTACTTATGACTATGGTGTCTCATGTATACAAGTTCATTCGCTTTCCATCAGAGGACCTGTTAGAATTATGTACTTAAGAACAGCTGTTGAAGATCGCTGAACACTACAAGCTTAAATGATTGAAATTAGTGAAATTCTGTTTCGTTGGAAGTGACTATGAATCGTTGGAAGTGACTATGAATCGTTGGAAGTGACTATGAATCGTTGGAAGTGACTATGAATCGTTGGAAGTGACTATGAATCGTTGGAAGTGACTATGAATCGTTGGAAGTGACTATGAATCGTTGGAAGTGACTATGAATCGTTGGAAGTGACTATGAATCGTTGGAAGTGACTATGAATCGTTGAGAGTTGTAAAAATTAAGAAGGACCCTGATGTTCTTTTCGTTGGAGTTTGTAGCTGTTGGTCTTTTGTGCCATGTTCCTGAATGTTTACGTGACTGACCATTGTTTCGGGTTGTCATGTTCTATCTTTCCTGTCTGTTTCCTCCTGGTCTTGTGTTCTTCTTTCCTCTTAAATATTGCTTCCTATGCGCAAAGGTTGCTGAGGTCTGGGGAGGAGGAGGTTGGATGGGGCAGGTGGAGGTGTGAACACATAACCCCTCACCAATTTGGGACGCAGAGGCCTGTGTCAATTTGGGACGGAGGCCTGTGTCAATTTGGGACGCAGAGGCCTGTGTCAATTTGGGACGCAGAGGCCTGTGTCAATTTGGGACGCAGAGGCCTGTGTCAATTTGGGACGCAGGCCTGTGTCAATTTGGGACCAATTTGGGACGCAGAGGCCTGTGTCAATTTGGGACGCAGAGGCCTGTGTCAATTTGGGACGCAGAGGCCTGTGTCAATTTGGGACGCAGAGGCCTGTGTCAATTTGGGACCAGAGGCCTGTGTCAATTTGGGACCCTTGAGGCCTGTGTCAATTTGGGACGCAGAGGCCTGTGTCAATTTGGGACTGAGGCCTGTGTCAATTTGGGACTTTGGGACGCAGAGGCCTGTGTCAATTTGGGACGCAGAGGCCTGTGTCAATTTGGGGGACGCAGAGGCCTGTGTCAATTTGGGACGCAGAGGCCTGTGTCAATTTGGGACGCAGAGGCAATTTGGGACGCAGAGGCCTGTGTCAATTTGGGACGCAGAGGCCTGTGTCAATTTGGGACCAGAGGCCTGTGTCAATTTGGGACGCCCTGTGTCAATTTGGGACGAGAGGCCTGTGTCACCTGTGTCAATTTGGGACGCAGAGGCTGGTATGTTGTTCCGGGGTCCTTGTTGGTCCCCGGTTTTATGGGGGGGAATGTGACGACCCTCCCACTCTGTCTGCCGTATTCTGTCTTTGTTCTTGTTTCCTTATTAGGATGCCGGTGGGCGGAGTTGAGAGGGTCGTCAGCTACATGGGAAACACCTGGGCTAGGTGTCTCCCAGGATAAATGGACCTCTTCAACATTCATGGAAGAGACTCTCTCCATGCAGACACCCGTTGTAGATTGTGTTGTGGTTCTTGGTGGCCTTTTGTTTGTTTGCTTTGGCACCTTTCATCACCCTGCATTATCACATTCATGCATGCAAAACACTCACTTACACTACTGATTACTGATTACACACACCATTGTATATTATACTTAGTTGCTTTAGTTAATAAATACATATTTTGCTACTCCTTATCTCCACGTTGTCTCCCTTTGTTACGGGCTTTGAGCCGGTTCGTGACAGGAGTAAACCACCTCAGTCATCGGCTTTATCAATAAGTGCATTGACGATGTCATCCCCACAGTGACTGTATGTACATATCCCAACCAGAAGTCATGGATTACAGGCAACATGCGCATTGAGCTAAAGGCTAGAGCTGCCACTTTCAAGGAGCAGGAGACTAATTAGGACGATTATAAGAAATCCAGCTATGCCCTAAGACGAACTATCAAACAAGCAAAGCGTCAAGACAGGGTCCAGTATAGACTGTTTTCTCTGCTACCGCACGGCAAGCGGTACAGCAGCGCCAAGTCTAGCACCAAAAGGCTCATTGACAGCTTCTACCCCCAATCTATAAGACTGCTGAACAATATATAAAATCGCCACCGGACAATTTACATTGACACCTCCCCTTTGTACACTGCTGCTACTTGCTGTTTATTATCTATGCAAAGTCCCTTCACCCCCACCTACATGTACAAATTACCTCAACTAGCCTGTACCCCTGCACACGGACTTGGTACCGGTGCCGCCTGCATATAGCCTCGTTATTGTTATTCTTATTGTGCTACTTTTTATCGTTACTTTTTATTTTAGTTTACTTGGGAAATATTTTCTTAACTCCTCTTGAACTGCACTGTTGGTTAAGGGTTTGTAAGTAAGCATTTCACTGTAAAGTCTACACTTGTTGTATTCGGATTTGATTTGATTTTATGTATTTGGCAATGAATATAGGCTACAAGATAGATAGGCTGTTTGTAATAGGTGAATTAGCCTATGAATACAGCCGTACACACATCTGTCTCTCCAAAATAATGCATACTGAATGCTGAAAGTAGTAGCCTAGTTATTAAATAATACTGAATAGCAGTTTGGCTTAGAACTGCGAATGCAAACTCATGCATTTGATTTAACTAGTTAGTTAAGAACAAATTCGTATTTACAATGACGGCCTACCCCGGCCAAACCTTTCTCTAACCTGGACGATGCTGGGTCAGTTGTGCGCCGCCCTATGGGACTCCCGATCATGGCCGGTTGTGATACAGCTCGGGATCAAACCTGGGTCTGTGGTGACGCTTCTAGCACTGCGATGCAGTGCCTTAGACCGCTGCACCACTCTGGACCCCACTATACTACTATAGGCCTATAAACTAAATATCAGATTGATAAAGGCATGACACAAACTATATTTAGGCTAGTTACATTAACAGCAACAAAAAAAATGCAGTAAACAAAATGTGAATGAAAATAACCAAAACATGTCCCACAGCCTACTATAGTCAGATGCAGCCATGCACAGGTGTCTTGCCAAATAAATAGGCCTATAATCCTGCATCAAACATGGAAAATCATGCAGCTCATGAGTTCAGCAACATGTTGCGATATGGCACAATACACTTCTGTTGATCAAATTCAACCCACCCATTTAATCAATGAAGCAATGCCGGCCTACCATAAACACGTTTCCAATACTACAGTTCCATTTACAACGAGGAAAAGCAATAGGTTACCAAGACAACCATGGAAATAGAATGTAGGCTATCTATTTCTATGATAAAACATACCTACGTTTATGTAGCTATACCTAGGCATCATTTGGGTTCTAGCATTATAATTATATTGAATTCTGCTTATAGCTCACTATACCACAATAAACATAAAATATCAAATGCAGAGTTCATTGAAGGCTTTTGCCATTCCATACCCTAGGTTTTTTTCTGAAAAATTACGTCACTGGCTATATCACCAAGGTTTTGATCAAAACCACCCAGCTAGATTGTTTTTGACCATTTCAGAAGAGTTGCAGCCTCCTTGATGCTCTGTTGAACTTCCTGAGTAATCGATCATTCCATTCCCTCCAAAATCTTCTTGTAAGATTACTCTCAAATGTCAGTTGGATTAGTTGAGCTTTCCTTGGGTGTAATATGCTTAATCTGTGCTGACTGAACACACTTGTCAAAGTGTAAAATTAGTTCTTGCCAGCTGCCTATTATTAACATGCGTTGACACCTCAGTTCCCGTAGCACTTTGAACTTGTTTTTCTTTCCACAGAGCAGTGCATTTCAAATGCTCCTTGTCTTTGGTTCTATCAATTGACTGTGTAACCGATGTGAAATGGCTAGCTAGTTAGCGGTGGTGCGCGCTAATAGCGTTTCAATCGGTGACGTCACTCGCTTTGAGACCTTGAAGTAGTGGTTCCCCTTGGCTATTGTGGAGCGATGGGTAACGATGCTTCGAGGGTGACTGTTGTCTGTGTGCAGAGGGTCCCTGGTTCGCGCGAGGGGACGGACTAAAGTTATACTGTTACACCTGCTTCCATTTAGAATACCCGCTTTGGGTGAAGGCTTTGTCTGTGTTTGCATTGGACCCAATACTGAACATAGGAACCAAAATCTGCAGTAACTGAGTATTCCAGCCACACTCTTCCTATTCCAGCCACACTTTTCCAATTCCAGCCATACTTTTCCTTGGGTACAATGCTAACGCAGTGTCATGACGTGGCCCTCTTTGAGTACAGCAAGCACCGTCCCCCTCTCTCTCTCACCACCTCTCGCTCTTCCCCCTACACCCAGGCTCTGTTAGGCAGGTCATAAATTCATAGAGGAGTTTCTCTCCTCATGGCCAGACAGTATAGGGAGAGTGAGCTTCACAGGAGAACAAAGGAACCTCTTCCACATCACAGAACTTGAGAACTGAACAATGTCCATGTTTTGGAGAATGTGTACACAGTCGGGGAAGAATCCAGCTAGGACAGGTCCATTTCATTTAATGTTTGTGAAACTCATGAGAGACAATACAGCCACATTACCATAACTCTGTTTATACAAGAGTCTCAGTTGTGAGGCTTGCATCTAATTGTTGTATAAAATGAATGAGTAAAGATGAAACCATTTGTGAAATTATGTATGTGATTTTAAACTGTTTAATGAAGGAAACTCCAATTCCCTTTGGAGTTTAACTAAGTCATAGGCCCACCCTATGAGCACAGATATTGATCTGGCATCATGGGACAGTCATTCCTATGGTTCTGGATATAACCCCCACCTTGGGAATTTCCCTTGAGACCAGCTTACCTCGATTACCACGAGTGGGCTATGGGTTGAGTAGAGACCAGTACCTCATCACAGAGGAAGCTAAGGTTTGAGTAGATTGCTGAATCTTTTAACCACACCACGTGGTTAACCTCTGAGACTATCGATCCGACAGAATAAGAGCTACTCTTCTATACTAATTACTAGTCTGCGGTAGTGTCCCACCTGGCCAACATCTGGTGAAATTGTAGAGCGCGAAATTCAAACTACAGAATTATAAATATTTAACTTTCATGAAATCACAAGTGTAATACATCAAAATAAAGCTTAACTTCTTGTTCATCCAGCCGCTCTGTCAGATTTCAAAAATACTTTACGGTGAACACACACCATGTGATTATCTGAGGACAGCGACCCGCATACAAAAGCATGAAAAACATATTTCAACCAGGCAGGTGCCCCACGAAAGTCAGAAATAGTGATATAATAAGTGCCTTACCTTTGATGATCTTCTTCTGTTGGCACTCCAAACGGTCCCAGTTACATCACAAATGGTAATTTTGTTCGATAATGTCCTTTATATCCATAAAAACTCAGTTTAGCTGGTACGCTTCAGTCCATAATCCATCCAGTTTCCCTCCATCAAAATGCATACAAAATTAATCCCAAACGTTACTAATAAACTTTTCCAAACAAATCAAACAACGTTTATAATCAAACCTTAGGTACCCTAATACGTTACTAAACGATCAAATTTAAGGCAGAGAATTGTTATTGTCTTTACTGGAGAAAAATACCAAAGAACGTACTTTCTTCCCTGTGCTTGGAAACGTGTAGCCAGCTGGAGTTCGGCAGCATCATTGCTGCCTCTGTGATTTGATTTCTGATATCCATCATGGCAGTGGCATATTAGCTGGGTAGAGCTAAATAGGTTAACAACACTAATGTCTTTTACAGCTAGCTAAGAAGCTAACTAAACTCTGTAGTGGTGGGTCGTAAGGCAGAGTTGAGTGAAGCAGTTTCATCCTTGCACATCAAAATAAAATATTACAGGCCGTGTTATTCACATAGCCTATGTCACAGATGTGCTGCGTTTTTTCATTTTTTTATGGAAACTCAAAAGGAACTATACCTAACTGCCTAGTGCCTTTCCATAGTCCCCCTCCACACTCCGCGGTTTGCTCTATCTATGGTGCTGATACAGCTCAGCGGAGATACAGATTTCACGCCAACCCGTCACTCAATCATTTGAACTTTTTGGCACAAGTTTCAACTGAGGTGGCTAAGCCCCCTTTTGCCCCCTCGTGGAACCGGGCCCAGTGTTTTATCTAGACACAAATATCCTGTGCTTTTTCATTTGATGCATCGGCACATACAGACACAGGGTGGTTGCATTGTAAGTGTGAAGTGGCCATATGGGGTTCAGCCAGCATTGTTACTTTTATAACAATCGGTTAAATGTGATCTAACCGATTGAAGTTAGGAAATAGATGGTGAAAATGCAGAATGGTGTTAAATGCGTGTAAATTATTTCACAGATTTGAATCATGTAATATTACTGATTATTATTTCTTACTATCTACTTGTGAAATACTCATTGACAGCCCGTGAACTACTGGACATGCAGTTTCCTGCTAAGGTGCAACCTTTGGTAGGCTGATGGAAGGCTACTCAGTCAGCTCAAATGATATGTAACAACACCATTGGACCAACACCATCGTACATAAAACAACGATACAAATATAATAACAGTACAACAAAATAAAAAAATAAAAATATTTTGAAGGTGCCATTTCATTTTAAACATTAGTGGTGCAACTAATGCCTTCTAATTGCACTGTACCAAAACAGCGGGTGCAGGAGCAAAGCAACGCTTGAGAGTGATCAAAACCATTAATCTTGAGGCAACAGGGAAGGGGGTGAAAAATGCAATCTGTTAATTATAATATAATCTATCAAATGGACATATCCATTTTAATACAGACTAGCTCAAAACATTACTAATCATTAAAAATGACAAATTACCAAGTGGATCATCATTTTCTTGTAAAAAAGTTGGGGTGCTAGTTAGATCTCTGCAGTTCATCCAGAGTGATCATGGGCCTCTTGGCTGCATCTCTGATCAGTCTTCTCCTTGTATGAGCTGAAAGTTTAGAGGGACGGCCAGGTCTTGGTAGATTTGCAGTGGTCTGATACTCCTTCCATTTCAATATTATCGCTTGCACAGTGCTCCTTGGGATGTTTAAAGCTTGGGAAATCTTTTTGTATCCAAATCCGGCTTTAAACTTCTTCACAACAGTATCTCGGACCTGCCTGGTGTGTTCCTTGTTCTTCATGATGCTCTCTGCACTTTTAACGGACCTCTGAGACAATCACAGTGCAGGTGCATTTATACGGAGACTTGATTACACACAGGTGGATTGTATTTATCATCATTAGTCATTTAGGTCAACATTGGATCATTCAGAGATCCTCACTGAACTTATGGAGAGAGTTTGCTGCACTGAAAGTAAAGGGGCTGAATAATTTTGCACACCCAGTTGTTCAGTTTTTGATTTGTTAAAAAAGTTTGAAATATCCAATAAATGTCATTCCACTTCATGATTGTGTCCCACTTGTTGTTAATTCTTCACAATAAAATACAGTTTTATATATTTATGTTTGAAGCCTGAAATGTGGCAAAAGGTTGCAAAGTTCAAGGGGGCGAATACTTTCGCAAGGCACTGTATCTCAAAGTGCTGTACAGAAACCTAGCTTAAAACCCCAAACAGCAAGCAGTGCAGGTGTAAAAGCATGGTGGCTAGGAAAAACTCCCTAGAAAGGCCAGAACCTAGGAAGAAACCTAGAGAGGAACCAGGCTATGAGAGGTGGCCCTCCTCTTCTGGCTGTGCCGGGTGGAGATTATAACAGAACATGGCCAAGATTTTCATAGATGAACAGCAGGGTCAAATAATAATAATCACAGTGGTTGTCGAGGGTGCAACAGGTCAGCGCCTCAGGAGTAAATCAAAGTAAGTAAGTCAAATGTCATATTATAGCTATGTACAGGGTTGTAACAATGTGCAAACAGTTGAAGTACAAAAGGGAAAATAAATAAACATAAATATGGGCTGTATTAACAATGGTGCTTGCTCTTCACTGGTTGGCCTTTTCTTGCGGCAGGAGGTCACAAATCGTGTTACTGTGATGGCAGACTGTGATATTTCATGTAATACTGTAGATATGGCAGTTTATCAAAATTGGATTTGTTTTCAAATTCTTTGTGGGTCTGTGTAATCTGAGGAAAATATGTGTCTCTAGTATGGTCATACATTTGGCAGGAGGTTAGGAAGTGCAGCTCAGTTTTCACTTTATTGTGGGTAGTGTGTACATAGCCTGTTTTCTCTTGAGAGGCCTCTCTGAATAGCAAAGCTTTCCTTGGATCATTCACAGTGGTCAGGTTTCTGCAACTGTGCACTCTCTGTTTAGGGCCTAATAGCACTCCAGCTTGCTCAGTTTTTTGGTTAATTATTTCCAATGTGTCAAGAAATTATCTTTTTGTTTTCTCATGATTTGTCCTGGGGCTCTGTGGGGACTGTTTGTATTTGTGAATAGTCTCTCTCTCTCGCTCTTTTGTTTCTCTCTCTCTCTCTCTCTCTCTCTCTCTCTCTCTCTCTCTCTCTCTCTCTCTCTCTCTCTCTCTCTCTCTCTCTCTCTCTCTCTCTCTTTTGTTCCTCTCTCTCTCTATTTTGATTTTCTCTCTCTGTTTGTGAACACAGTCTCCTTCTCTCTCTCCTGACATCCCCCAAGTGCAAAACGAGACACCACAGACTGCTTGATCTTATATGCTCTCTTTCAAGTCAGGACTTTCTGAGCTTGGAGACACAGCATCGGCATGACAAGTCGGACAGTCGCTGCTTGAGAGTGCCAGCTTAGTGCAGCAGTGAATAGAGGAGGGCAGAAAATAAGGGAGAGAAAGAGGGAAGGGGAGAGAGATAAAGAGAGAATAGGTGAGTGAGAGAGGGGAAGAGAGTGTGTGTATGTGTGTGTGTGAGCAAGAGAGAGAGGTAAAAGCAGCCCTGACTGAGGGTTCTATGACTGACACTGAGTTCCTGTGTGCTCCTCTTCTACCCCTGCTGTGGAAGGTCAGGGGTGAACAAGAGCCCTTCTACTCCTCCATCACCATATGGAGGAAGATAGGGGATATAACATATATAGGTGTGTACTGTTGGTGTGTGTACCAGTGGAGGCTCCTCAGAGGAGGAAGGTGAGGACCATCCTCCTCAGTGAAATTTAATAAATATAAAAATAGTGAAACATTAAAAAAGTTATCCTTTTTAGATAAAACTATATAAAATATATATTTATATGTAACCAAATAATTGATTAAAATACACTGTTTGCAATGAAGGTCTACAGTAACTTCAAGAGCATTGTCAGGGGTAGCACCGTGGTGTAGCCGGAGGACAGCTCACTTCTGTACTCCTCTGGCTGCATTGACTTCAATACAAAACCTTGGAGGCTCGTAGGCCTCACCTCCTTGCATAGACATACATGGCAAATATGACCACTTCCAGAGGACATCCCCCAACCAATCAAAGCTTTTGCTGTATGAACTGACATGTTGTCCATCCAATCATAGAATCCAGATCAGAGAATGAACCTAGTGAGTTGTATTGGGATTGTGCCACAGAGCATTATGGGGGTTCTATGTGTTGTGAAGCTTGGTGACATTGTTGGATAGAGATTATGTTGGATAGAGATTATGAGTCAAAAGGGATAGTTGAGCATTTTTTGAATATTATTCAATTCAAATTACTTTTTCCAAGTCACAGAAGACTGAGGAGGTATATTATACATTGTTTTCTTGGTTTCAGAACTTTATTTTTGTGTCCAGTTTGTGAAATTTATTTAAATTTGCCTTGCTAACTATAGTAGCAAGCTAGCTACTAGCACGAGTGTGCAGTTTTCTCTGCCAGAATGGTAGAATGGCCAACGCTGCAGAAAATGTTGTGGACTTTTTGTCAAGAACCCCTTTCATTCTCTGGAGTACATGGAAAAAGTGCTAATTAAAAGCGAGAGTCGTCCTCTGCCTGAGATCAGTTCCATAAAGAAGGACGAAAAGGTGAGGGTGTTCAATACCAACTGGTATCAAAAGTATAGCTGGTTAACAGGATGAAGGTCTGCATATTCAAACTGCGGAACATAATGAGAGTGTCACACCTGCTCATGCTCTTCCTCTCTGGCACTTGAGGGTGCCAGACTGCCTTCATTACACACACCTGTCACCATCGTTACACACACCTGCACTTCATCACCGGTCACTATTTATTTATTTATTTATTTTACTAGGCAAGTCAGTTTAGAAAAAATATTATTTCCAATGACAGCCTAGGAACAGTGGGCTAACTGCCTGTTCGGGGGCAGAACGACAGATTTGTACCTTGTCAGCTCAGGGATTTGAACTTGCAACCTTCCAGTTACTAGTCCAACACTCTAACCACTAGGCTACCCTGCCGCCCCATCATCTGCAGCAGCACATCATTGGACTCACCTGGACTCCTTTAATTTGTTGATTGCCTTCCCTATTTCTGTCTGCTTCCCCGTTGGTTCCCTGTATCAGCATTGTCGTCGTTTCCTCTGTCCAGATGCTGTCTGTATTCCGTTCGTGTTCTGTTTCATGCCTGTTATTTCATTAAATGTTCACTTCATGTACCTGCTTCTTGTCCCTGGCATCTGTCCTTACAGTAAGAAGAAACAGCGATGTCCTCAAGCAACTTATCAAGCACCACTGCGTTTTTGGGCATGCAAGAATGTTCTATTAGAGGACACGAGGAGAGGGAAAGTTACACCAACAAGTGCAACTACAAGGAGCTTGCAGAGGTAATTGCACATTACGATGCTTTACTTCTGGGATGTCAAAAATAATTCAGAATGATTTGATAGCTTCCATCGCATTATCCATTAAAAGATTAAAGAGGTTGACGTAGTGCATTTTAATCACAGGCGCACTCAAGTAGGCTTTCCACTTTCCTCCTGTATTTATTTAGCAAAGATGATAACACATAATCACTCCGGACAGACACAAGTAAAAACTCATGATATAAATGTTTCAGCACCCTAGGTTACACCTAAACATTAAACATCTGACATGCTGTATGGGATGAAAACAAGACTATTTTTCAGTCTGATCAACTGTAGGCTACTAATAAGAGCAGATGCATACAGCCTATGCACCCTGTCCATCTGGTCAGAGTAAACTAATTGGTAACGTTATGTATTTATAGTCCATTTATGTGTCAGGAGAGAACGTGATCAAATTTAGTCTATATTCAAAATTGGGCTGGCTAGGCTGCCTGTACGTTTTAACCCCTAAACTATTAACTGGAATTAATTAATCAAAATAATAGTGATGACAAATGTGAGTACATTTTTTTGTAAGGCCTACAGTTGCATAGGCCTGCATGATGCAAACATGCATAAAGCAAGAACCCTGTGAGTTCTGTTGTTGTCTACATGTCTGGTTAGAGGAAATCTCCCTCCTAATCTAGTCTAAATATAATTTTTATGACCAAATATAAGGTAGCTGCAGTTTGACAGGGTTTTCATCCCCCCTCAGGGCCAGGAGTTTTTTTCAGGAGTTTTTGAAAACCATGTGACCTGATTAGGGAAAAACTGGTCCCAACAGCCCATATAATGACTTTTTACAACTGATTAATCATTGTCATACCTTATAGGGTCCAGAGGTTTCCTAGTTAGATTAACATATAGGGAAAAACTCCAGGCCCCAGGGGGTAAAAAAATGCCCCACCACTCTGGGACCTATGGTACCACCAGTCTGCTTGCAGTTGTCAGCTATGTGGATGATCAGGGCTTTATTCAGGAACATTTATTGGGCTACTTTGATGTGTCAAGTGAGAGAGATGGCAAGTCTGTGTTTGACTTTATGTATTTTGAGATGTCTGAGTTTAAGTTCATAGAGAAACGATGTGAGGGGAAAAAGTCAGTCAGTCACCCACTCCTACAATGACATGACATCCTCCTAGCAGTTAGCTAGCTAGCTAACATTCGGCTCCATGTTTTTAGTTCGCTACATATAGTTGAAGTCGGAAGTTTACATACACTTAGTTTGAAGTTATTAAAACTCGTTTTTCAACCACTCCACAAATTTCTTGAAAACAAACTAGTTTTGGCAAGTCGGTTAGGACATCTACTTGTGCATGACACAAGCCATTTTTCCAGCAATTGTTTACTGACAGATTATTTCACCTATAAATCACTGTATCACAATTCCAGTGGGTTAGACGTTTACATGCACTAAGTTGACTGTGCCTTTAAACAGCTTAGAAAATTCCAGAAATTATAGGCTAATTGACATCATTTGAGTCAATTGGAGGTGTACCAGTGGATGTATTTCAAGGCCTACCTTTAAACTCTATGCCTCTTTGCTTGACATCATGGGAAAATAAAAGGAAATCAGCCAAGACCTCAGAAACAAATGTGTAGACCTCCACAAGTCTGGTTCATCCTTGGGAGCAATTTCCAAACGCCTGAAGGTATTACGTTCATCTGTACAAACAATAGTACGCAAGTATTAACACCATGGGACCACACAGCCATCATACTGCTCAGGAAGGAGACGCGTTCTGTCTCCTAGAGATTAATGTACTTTGGTGCGAAAAATGCAAATCAATCCCAGCACAACAGCAAAGGGCGTTGTGAAGATGCTGGAGGTGGCACAGGATGGACCGGACCGTGAGTTCTAGGCGTAGTGGAGATCTTGAGAAGCAGGGCTGGCACCACCATAAAAAAGCCACCACCCTGGCTGGATCTTTTGGAGAAATGTCAGTCTAGCCCGGCAGATGTGAGGAGCTGAGATGTAAGCGAAGAATACCATCCCAGCTAAAGCACGCGTCACTGGGGACATCGTGCGTTCCACCACATAGCACGGTGCATCATGTTGTGGGGGGTGCTTTGTTGCAAGGGACCTGACCAGTACCACGTCCGCAAATGGTCTTCCAAATGGACACTGACTACTTCCAAAGGTGGAAAAATGGCACAAAGTCAAGCACTGAGCTGGCACAGGACGTGCAAGGAGGCCTTTGTGGCAGAACTGAGGCTGGCACCATCTTCACCAGCTCTGTCAGGGGAGGGCACGCACCTCAGGGGAAGTATGGAGAATGTTGACCCAGGTGTCAAATCAAATCCTCGACACGCTCCGTGTGATGAAAGAAATTAAAGCTGAAATAAATGATTCCGTGTCTCATGCACCAACACAGCAACTCCCTCATATCTCTCTCCTCCAATCTCCCCATTAACTCCTTCACCGTCTCTCTCTCGCTCACCTCCAACACCGGCTCTGGTTTCCTCCCTGGCTCCTTACGATAAACAGGGGGAGTTGGCTCAGGTCTGACTCCTGACTCTGCCACACTCTCCCTGTGCCCCTCCCAATACATTTTTGGGGCTGACTCTCTGACTCTCTCTGCTTGCGTCGCCAACCTCATTCCCATGGAAGGCTTCTTTTCCCGCCAGGATCTCCTCCCATGTGTAGCAACACTTCTCTCTCTCTTCTGATCTTTCACTCTCTTAAATCTCTCTTCTTTGGAACTAGACATGAAATAACTAACAAAACAATAAATGTGCGAAAACCTAAACCGTCCTATCTGGTGCAAACACAGAGACAGGAACAATCACCCACAAACACACAGTGAAACCCAGGCTACCTAAGTATGATTCTCAATCAGAGACAACTAATGACACCTGCCTCTGATTGAGAACCATATTAGGCTTTGAAACATAGAAATACCCAAATCATAGAAAACTCACGCCCTGACCATACTAAATAAATAGAAAAAAAGGAAATAAAGGTCAGAGGACGTGACAATAACAAGTAAAACACTGGATTGGTAGATTTGCAGTGAAAGAATGTGCAAAGTAGAGATATAAATAATGGGGTGCAAAAGCTAAATAAATAAATACAGTAGGGGAGAAGTAGTTGTTTGGGCTAAATTATAGATGGGCTATGTACAGGTGCAGTAATCTGTGAGCTGCTCTGACAGCTGGTGCTTAAAGCTAGTGAGGGAGATACGTGTTTCCAGTTTCAGAGATTTTTGTAGTTCGTTCCAGTCATTGGCAGCAGAGAACTGGAAGGAGAGGTGGCCAAAGTAAGAAATGGTTTTGGGGGTGATCAGAGAGATATATCTGCTGGAGCGCTGCTACAGGTGGGTTGGATGACCTGGTGGAGAGCATGCATTTAGTTTTACTTGTATTTAAGAGCAATTGGAGGCCACGGAAGGAGAGTTGTATGGCATTGAAGCTTGCGTGGAGGGTTGTTAACACAGTGTTCAAAGAAGGGCCAGAAGGATACAGAATGGTGTAAGAACTCGTAGAGGTGGATCTAGAGATTCACCAGCAGCAAGAGCGACATCATTGATGTATACAGAGAAGACATCGGTCCAAGAATTGAACTCTGTGGCACCCTCATAGAGACTACTAGAGGCCCGGACAACAGGCCCTCCGATTTGACACACTGAACACTATCAGAAGAAGTTGGTGAACTAGGCGAGACAATCATTTGAGAAACCAAGGCTATCGAATCTGCCGATGAGGATGTGGTGATTGACAGAGTCGAAAGCCTTGGCCAGGTGAATGAATACGGCTGCACAGTATTGTTTCTTATCGATGGTGGTTAAGATATCATTTAGGACCTTGAGCGTGGCTGAGGTGCACCCATGACCAGCTCTGAAACCAGATTGCATAGCGGAGAAGGTATGGTGGGATCCAAAATGGTCGGTAATCTGTTTGTTGGCTTTCAAAGACTTTAGAAGGGCAGGGTAGCATAGATATACGTCTGTAGCAGTTTGGGTCAAGAGGGTCCCCCCTTTCGAAGAGGGGGATGACCAAAATGCAGCTGCTTTCAATCTTTGGGAATCTCAGACATGACACAAAACAATAAATTGAACAGGCTAGTAATAGGGGTTGCAAACAATTTCGGCAGATCATTTTAGAAAGAAAGGGTCCAGATTGTCAAGCCCGGCTGATTTGAACCATAGGGGTCCAGATATGGCAGCTCTTTCAGAACATCAGCTGACTGGATTTGGGAGAAGGAGAAATGGGGAAGGCTTGGGCGAGTTGCTGTGGGGCGTGCAGTGCAGTTGACCGGGGTAGGGGTAGCCAGGTGGAAGGCATGGCCAGCCGTAGAAAAATGCTTATTGAAATTCTCAATTATAGTGGATTTATCGGTGGTGACAGTGTTTCCTATCCTCAGTGCAGTGGGCAGCCGGGAGGAGGTGTTCTTATTATCCATGGACTTTACAGTGTCCCAGAACTTTTTTGAGTTTTTGTTGCAGGAAGCAAATTTCTGCTAGCCTTGGCTTTTCTAACTGCCTGTGTTTCTTGGTTTCTAGCTTTACCGAAAAGCTGTATATCATGTTTTTGTGTTGGTTAAGGGCAGTCAGCTCTGGAGAGAACCAAGAGCTATGTCTGTCCCTGGTTCTAAATTTCTTGAATGAGGCATGCTTATTTAAGATGGAAGGCATTTAAAACAAATAACCAGGCATCCTCTACTGACCTGGGATGAGATCAATATCCTTCCAGGATACCCCGGCCAGTTTGATTGGGCAGACGGGTTAGAAAGGCCTGCTCGCTGAATTGTTTCAGGGAGCGTTTGACAGTGATGAGTGGAGGTCGTTTGACCGCTGACCCATTACGGATGCAGGCAATGAGGCAGTGATCGCTGCGATCTTGGTTGAAAACAGCAGAGGTGAATTTAGAGGGTAGGTTGGTTAGGATGATATCTATGAGGGTCCCCTGTTTACGGCTTTGGGGTGGTACCTGGTAGGTTCAATGATAATTTGTGTGAGATTGAGGGCATCAAGCTTAGATTGTAGGATGGCTGGGGTGTTAAGCATGTTCCAATTTAGGTCGCCTAGCAGCAGATGAGCTCTGAAGATAGATGGGGGAAATCAGTTCACATATGGTGCCCAGAGCACAGCTGAGGGCAGAGGGTGGTCTATAGCAGGCGTCAACGGTGAGAGACTTGTTTTTAGAGGTGGATTTTTCACCAGAGTAGAAGTTCAAATTGTTTGGGTACAGACCTGGATAGTAGGACAGAACTCTCCGTCGGGCGGCTAGCACCAACTCAGCTATCTCTCCCTGGCTCAGGCTAAACAGGGGGAGTCTTTGCAGTAGAATGCAACACCGCCTCCTTTGGCCGTTATATCTTGTCTGAAAATGTTGTTGTAAGGGATGGAGATTTCAGAATTTTTGGTGATCTTCCTAAGCCAGGATTCAGACATGGCTTGAACATCCGGGTTGGCAGAGTGTGCTAAAGCAGTGAATCAAACATACTTAGGGAGGAGGCTTCTAATGTTAACATGCATGAAACCAAGGCTATTGCGGTTACAGAAGTCATCAAAAGAGAGCGCCTGGGGAATAGGAGACATTTACATTTAAGAACATTTAGCAGACGCTCTTATCCAGAAAACTCACGCGACTTACAAATAAATGGTGCATTCACCTTATGACATCCAGTGGGACAGTCACTTAACAATAGTGCATCTAAAACTTAGGGGGGTGGGGTGAGAGGGATTACTTATCCTATCCTAGGTATTCCTTAAAGAGGTGGGGTTTCAGGTGTCTCCGGAAGGTGGTGATTGACTCCGCTGTCCTGGCGTCGTGAGGGAGTTTGTTTCCAGTTTCAGAGAGGTTTGTTCCACATTGGGGGCCAGGGCAGCGAACAGTTTTGACTGGGCTTTGAGGGTGATCAGAGCTGTATTCCTCAGTGGTAGGGAGGCGAGCAGGCCAGAGGTGGATGAATGCGCAGTGCCCTTGTTTGGGTGTAGGGCCTGATCAGAGCCTGGAGGTACTGAGGTGGTTCCCCTCACAGCTCCGTAGGCAAGCACCATGGTCTTGTAGCGGATCGAGATTCAACTGGAAGCCAGTGGAGAGATACGGAGGAGCGGGGTGACGTGAAGAACTTGGGAAGGTTGAACACCAGACGGGCTGCAGGCGTTCTGGATGAGTTGAAGGGGTTTAATGGCACAGGCAGGGAGCCCAGCCAACAGAAACCAAGTTGCAGTAATCCAGACGGGAGATGACAAGTGCCTGGATGAGGACCTGCGCCGCTTCCTGTGTCGAGGCAGGTTAAGATATCATTTAGGACCTTGATGTTGTAGAGCATGAACCTACAGGAACGGGCCACCGCCTTGATGTTGGTGATGTTGGTTGAGAACGACAGGGTGTTGTCCAGGATCAGCCAGGTTCTTGGCGCTCTGGGAGGAGGACACAATGGAGTTGTCAACCGTGATGACCGCGAGATCATGGAATCTTTGGGCAGTCCTTCCCACGGGAGGAAGAGCAGCTCCGTCTTGCCGAGGTTCAGCTTTTAGGTGGTGATCCGTCATCACACTGATATGTCTGCCAGACATGCAGAATGCATCGCCACCTGGTCATCAGAAGGGGAAAGGAGAAGATTAATTGTGTGTGGGGCTGCATAGCAATGATAAGAGAGACCATGTGAGGTTATGACAGAGCCAAGTGACTTGGTGTATAATTCTCAGAATAGGGAGAGGGCCAAGAACAGAGCCCTGGGGGACACCAGTGGTGAGGCAGCGCGTGGTGAGGAGACAGATTCTTGCCACGCCACCTGGTTTTTGTTAGGAAGCAACCTGTCAGGTAGGACGCAATCTAAGCGTGGGTTTCTAGCTTTCGCGAAAGATGCCCAACTTTTGAGAGGGTGGAGAGGAGGATCTGATGGTTCACAGTATCGAAGGGGAGGCAGCCGATAGATCTAGAAGGATGAGAGCAGAGGAGAGAGAGTTAGCTTTAGCAGTGCGGAGCGCCCTCCGTGATACAGAGGAGAGCAGTCTCAGTTGAATGACTAGTCTTGAAACCTGACTGATTTGGATCAAGAAGGTCATTCAGAGGAGATTGCGGAGAGCTGGCCAAGGTTTACGGCACGTTCAAGAGTTTTGGAGAGAAAAGAAAGAAGGGATACTGGTCTGTAATTGTTGACATCGGAGGGATCGCAGTGTAGGTTTTTTCAGAAGATAGATGGGGGAAATCTCGCTCTCTTGAAGCACGGAAGGGGTGGTCGTAGCCAGCGGTCAGGGATGAGTTGATGAGCGAGGTGATTTTTAAGGGAGAAGGTCTCAAATTGTGGTCTGGAGAAGAACTCTGCAGGCTATCTTTGCAGGGGATAGGGTCAATATCGGGCAGGTTGTTGGGATTTCGAATTTTTGCCGGATCGTCACTAAGCCAGGATTCAGATTTCATCTGGAGAGAGAGGGGTGAAAGAGGTCAAACACAGGGTAGGGCTTCTAGTGTAGCAGAAACCAGCGGTGTCGTTTGACTTATCAAAGAGAGCGCCTGGGGAATAGGACACCGAGCTAGGCACTGCAGGGCCTGGATTCCCCTCTACCTCACCAGAGGAACAGAGGAGGAGTAGGATAAGAGTACGGCTAAAAGCTATGAGAATTGGTCGTCTAGAACGTCCGGAACAGAGAGTAAAAGGAGGTTTCTGGGGGCGATAAAATAGCTTCAAGGTATAATGTACAGACAAAGGTATGATAGGATGTGAATACAGTGGAGGTAAACCTAGGTATTGAGTGATGATGAGAGAGAATGAATGAATGAGTGAGCATTCATGTGCAAAGGATTAGCATTTCAGTTGTTATAATTATCAACTTTGTAGTGTCTTTTATCTCAGTCGACTCCCACTTCCCTTATGTCCACCAAGCCGCGATCCCGGTTTAGCCCACTAGGGAACATTCCCCTCTCATTTCCTTGTAACCATATCTACTTGTTTGTTTGTGCATTTCTGTGATTATTTATTTAGTTAATAAATAAATGATTTAAGAGAATTGATGTATGGATGACCCATAGTGAAGACTGGGTTCGTGCAGATAAGTGACAATTTACGATGTTTGGAATGAGACTAACGTTAGGTAAAGAATAATTAATAATTAATT
Source organism: Oncorhynchus gorbuscha (assembly GCF_021184085.1). Classification (NCBI taxonomy): domain Eukaryota; kingdom Metazoa; phylum Chordata; class Actinopteri; order Salmoniformes; family Salmonidae; genus Oncorhynchus; species Oncorhynchus gorbuscha. Next base: position 78,341,598 of record NC_060182.1, on the reverse strand, counting down.
AGAAGACTAATTGATCAGATATTCAAATATCTGAAAGTTATATTAGGAAAATTATATTATATATCTGAATATTTATATCTGAATAATTATATCTGAATATTTTCCTTGGTGCCCCAACTTCCTAGTTAATTACATCTACCTGATTAGTTAATCACGTAATAATAATTACAGAGAATTGATTTGATAAACTACAAATAAGTCTTCAGTTTAGTGATGCCAAAGACAGGACAGTGGTGATCCTAACTGATCTAAGACTGGACATTTTTACAAGGATTAAATGTTAGGAATTGTGAAAAACTGAGTTTAAATGTATTTGGCTAAGGTGTATGTAATCTTCCAACTTCAATTGTATCTACATAGCACATCATTTAGCTATTTGCACCTTACAGATTTTGGTTGTTGTGGATGGCTGTTCACAAATCTAAATGTTTTGATTTGAACCCAATAATGGCTAAATTGAAGAAGTCTAAGCTGCCGATCAATCAATGTTTTTGAAACCAGTGGACAGCCAGTGTAACATCTGCATGGTGTGGATTCCAGCCTATGAAATAAAAGTGGGGCTTTTATTGCTCAATTTAATTCATGCTGATAAATAAATGCATAGGCCTAATGGACACATGCTCAAACTCGCACACTTTTGATAGACGTAAAGGAGCAATCTAGTTGCTACATCCATTTTGGTCATACAGTGTATATATATATAATTAACCATTTTCCTGGGTCATATTCCTGGTCGTAATGATGGTGAGTTGACGTTGCTCTTATATTCAATAGTTCCTCCCCACTGTATGTAATGAAACCTAAGATTACCTGGGGTACCAATGTAAGAAATAACAGGTAAAAAAAAAAATACTGCATAGTTTCCTAGGAACGCGAAGCGAGGCAGCCATCTCTGTCTGTGCCGGAAGTAAATCATCATTCTTCTTGGAAACATCATCATTCTTGTTCTGAGAAAATAAGGGAGTACAACACAAGCGTTGTACGAGATCTTCAGTTTCTTGGCAATTGATCGCATGGAATAGCCTTCATTTTCAGAACAAGAATATCTCCAAAGAAAGGTCTTTGTTTCTGGCCATTTTGAGTCTGTAATCAAACCCACAAAATGCTGATGCTCCAGATACTCAACTAGTCTAAAGAAGGCCAGTTGTGTTGCTTCTCTAATCATCACAACAGTTTTTAGCTGTGCTAACTTAATTGCAAAAGGGTTTTCTAATGATCAATTAGCCTTTTAAAATGATAAACTTGGATTTGCTAACCCAATGTGCTATTGGAACACAGGAGTTATGGTTGTTGATAATGGGCCTCTGTACACCTATGTAGATATTCCATAAAAATCTGCCATTTCCAGCTACAATAGTCATTTGATGTTACTTTAAATGGACAAAAAGTAGACTTTCTTTCAAAAACAAGGACATTTGTGACACCAAACTTTTGAACGGTTGTGTACGTTTAAAAACGGCACGCACAGCCTACATATCAATACATACCAGGGGATGCTGCTTAGGGGAGGACGGCTCATAATAATGGCTGAAATGGAGCAAATGAAATGGCATCAAACACATGGAAACCATATGTTTGATGTATTTGATACCATTCCACTTATTTCGCTCCAGCCCTTACCACGAGCCCGTCCTCCCCAATTAAGGTCCAACCAACCTCCTGTGATACATCCACACAAAATATCTAGGTCAAATAGGGGAGAGGCATTGTGCCATGAGGTGTTGCTTTATCTGATTTTTTGAAAACAGGTTCCCTGTTCATTTGAGCAATATGAGATGGAAGGGAGTTCCATGCAATAATGGCCCTATATAATACTATACATTTTCTTGAATTTGTTCTGGATTTGACTATGAATTTTATTATGAATAGACCCCTGTTTGCATGTCAGGTGGGGTAAGTGTGTGTGTCAGAGCTGTGCGTAATTTGACTATGCAAACAATTTGGAATTTTCAACACGTTCATTTCTCTCTCTTTTTTGTTGTTGCTTGAAAGGGTTTCCAAATGACATGGTTAAAGAGAAAGAAAAACATAATCAACAACAACAACAGTACCAGAGATACACATTTATTTTTCTGTCTTTTTTTAAAACCTTAATTGCTTTCAAAAGCATTTTGAATTATAGATGAGTTAGATGAGTGATGGCCAATAAAGAACAGAGGCCTGAGTGAGAAACAGTAGAACACTGCCCCCCCCCCTTCTCCCTCTGCTCCCAACCACCCCCCAACAAACGCATGTAGACACTACTCTCCTCTACCTCTACCCGCTACCCTCCACCACCTCTACCCTCCACCACCTCTACCCTCCACTGCCTTACTTCACAGCTCCCTGTATTCTCCTTCTTCCCTCTCCTTCATGAGGATGCCCTCCTCTAGTGGAATCCGAGCCACAGTTGAGGGGTGGGGTGCGGGGGATCTGTTGGTCTATCTCACTTTCTTTTTTTTTCTCTCCAAACGACATGGGTAGAGAAAGAAAAACATAATCAACAACAACAGTAACTCAGCCTCAGAAAAATAAAATGTGAAACTCTCCCTGTCTTTCCTTTAAACCGTAATTGCTTTCAGAAGCATTTCGAATTATAGATGAGTTAGATGAGTAATGGCCAATAAAGAACAGAGGCCTGAGTGAGAAACAGTGGGACACTGTCCCCCCTTCCCATCATCTAGCTCCCAACCACCCCCCAACACAGACGCGCACACACTCTCTTCCTCAGAAGAGTTAATGACGTTTGACTGCACAGGAAATTGCCATTCATCTTTCCCATGCTTAATTTCAACGCATAAAAGCCACCTAACAAATGTCGTTTTTAGTCCTCACGCTACAAAAAATAGCTCCACCCTTCATTTGTAGCCTTTTATCAAATCTTAATTACCTTCTCTCTGCCAAACAAACACACTTTATGCCCAATCTTCTGCCTCTGCTGCTGCTTGGTTTATCTGGGCCAGATAGCCCATAAAGGAAGTTAATTTCTCAGTGAATATGCACCCCACTGTTGTTGGTTATGTATCTTTATTTCATTTAGGTTGTTTGTTTTTGTATCCTCATAATGAAGCCTTTGATAGTGCTGATGCCGTTGTTTTCATTTTGGTGGATGAATTGACCCTGTGTAATGCTTCACTAGATATCCCCCTATTGGATTGGTTTGTTTAGAAAACCCTAAAGTTTTCTGTGAGAATGTTTATCTTTTCATTGTTTAAACAATAGTGTACTAACTATTCATTTTTGTTCTTATCAATATGAGAACTGACATATCCCCGAGCAATAAACTGATCTTATTAATGAGCTAAATAATAGATTCAACTTTATTCTTCTGAATGTTGGCCTGCCTAGCATCTCAACTGAGGAGCAACATATCAAATAAGAAATGCAATGTTTGGCCTCATCAGGCTGCTCTCTATTCACTACTCAGCTCCACTTTGGGAGACATCATCCATTCAATTCAGATCATTTGAGGCAACCAAATAACTGTCAGTCATCTCACTAAAGGATTTATATTGGTATGATGGAAAGTTAATTAATAAACTCATACAATTCTCATTCAGGCACACCACGGCTCTAAAAAACAGCCTCCAATGCACACTGAGTGGAACAAATGACTTCAGAGAACATGATAATTGCTGACTTGTATTAGTTCTGATTAACACTACTGTCTGCTGCTTTCTGATATGAATGCTGTATTAAAGCTCATAAATTAACTTTTGTTTGTGTGTGTGTCTGCGCGTGTGCGCCTGTCCTTGCGTGCGTGGGAGTGTGGCCACAACACAAGTTTTCCCCCATGGTAACCAGATGAAACCAAGACCGAGGAAGTTGTCGAGCCAAAGGAGAAATTATTCACATTTACTATGCTAAGTTCGGTTTTCTATATCATCCAATTATCAGGGATGAATAAATGTCTCTGATATAAAGAAATAAAGAATGCCTTCATTTATAAGACAACAGGGTTTCTTTCGGTTAGCGTCATGCTCCAGCTCAACTCTATACACTATGCAATTATACTGTGATAGAGGGAGGGAGTCAACATTGATTACAAACCTGCATTGATCTGTCTCAGCTGGCATTTAATCCCCAGCACATACTGCACACACACACACATACTGCACACACACACACACACACACACACACACACACACACACACACACACACACACACACACACACACACACACACACACACACACACACACACACACACACACACACACACACACACACACACACACACACACTCTCTACAGATATCTGTTGATGAGTAACTGACTACAATGCCCCCCCCCCCCCCCCCCCCACCCCACAATGGCTACAACCTCTCCACAGCACTACCATCTATGACAATGTTTTTGTTTAGAATTCAGGGCTTTAATGACCTCTTTCCTTTGACCAACTCTCAGAGGACCTAATTTATCAAACCAAACATGCAAACGTATGCACTCACTGCTCAGGAGCATAAAAATGTCAAGATCTCCCAAAGCAATCTGCTTATCATGCATCATCCAAATAAACTGTAGGTTCAGAATCTATTATTTTTGATTTAGCTGTTATCTGTTTTTGTTTGTTTATCAATTAGTCAGTCAATGGGAGAGCCTTTACTTTATGCTCAATAACCATAGAAACCTCCATTTTCCTTTCCTTTCACCGCCGGCCAGCCGGCCAGCCAGCCAGCCAGCCAGCCAGCCAGCCAGCCCATTGTTGTCATACAAATAAATGGACCCAGTTCGCTTGTCGGCTCCATGGAGATTTACTGTGGTCAATTAACACAAGTGCACCTTCAGATAAGTGAGATAATGAATACATATATCCTACAAGAAACAGTGTTTTTGGCCTCTGCGCCACTGGGCATGTGGCGAGGCTGAGCCCTGACACACACAGTCTTCAGGCATCAGCTTCTCTTCCTGGAGTCTAAACACACCAAAGCACCCACATTACATATAAAACAGTGAATTATGTTTGTACTGAATGAGCTAAAGATAAAACAGTGCATCATATAAATCCTTACACCACCACATATCCACAACACAAAATGTTCAGTACACCAATATCACAGTGTGTGCTTATGTATGTGTCTGTACCTTTGTGTCTTTCTTCACAGTCCCCGTTGTGTTTTTTTTAACCTGCTTTTAAATCTGATTATACTGCTTGCATCAGTTATCTGATGTGGAATAGAGTTCTATGTCGTCATGGCTCTATGTACTGTAGTACTGTGCGCCTGCCATGGTTTGTCCTGGACTTGCAGACTATGAAGAGACCTCTGGTGCATGTCTTGTGGGGTATGCATGAGTGTCCAAGCTGTTTGATGGGATTTTAAAACAGACAGCTTGGTACCTTCAGCTTGTCGACACCTCTTACAAAAACAAGTAATGATGATATCAATCTCTTCCACTTTGAGCCAGGAGAGATTGAGATGCATGTCATTAATGTTAGCTCTCAGTTTACTTTTAAGGGACAGCCGTGCTGCCCTGTTCTGAGCCAACTGCAATTTTCCAAAGTCCGTCTTTGTGGCTCCTGAACACACGACTGAACAGTAGTCCAGGTGCGACGAATCTAGGGCCTGTAGGACCTGCCTTGTAGATAGTGTTGTTAAGAAGGCAGAGCATCGCTTTATTATAGATAGACTTCTCCCCATCTTAGCTACTGTTGTATCAATAGGTTTGGACCATGACAGTTTTCAATCCATGCTTACTCCAAGAAGTTTAGTCATCTCAACTTGCTCAATATCCACATGATTCATTATGAGACGTAGTTGAGGTTTAGGGTTTAGTGAATGATTTGTCCCAAATACAATGCTTACAATGGAAATATTTAGGACTAACTGCAGCTCTTGGTTAAGTGTTGCAGTAATTTCAGTCGCTGTAGTAGCTGACATGTATAGTGTTGAGTCATCTGCATACATAGACACACTGGCCTTAGCCCGGCCATAAGGAGTGAAATGATCTACACACTCGGAATTAAGTCGCTTTGGGAGGCGGGAGATGGCACACTCTCTGGCAAAGCCAGTGGCATGTCATTAGTAAAGATTAAAAAATGTAAGGGGCCTAAACAGCTACCCTGGTGAATTCCTGATTCTACCTGGATTATGTTTGAGAAGCTTCCATTTCACAGAACACCCTCTGTGTTCTGTTAGACAAGTAAAAATTCATCCAGATTATAGCAGGGGGTGTAAAGCCATAACACAAATTTTTACAGCAGCAGAATATGATCGATAATGTCAAAAGCTGCATTGAAGTCTAACAAGTCAGCCCCCACAATCATTTTATCATCAATCTCCCTCAGCAAATCATCAGTCATTTGTGTAAGTGCTGTGCTCGTTGAGTGTCCTTCCCCATAAGCGTGCTGAAAGTCTGTCAATATGTTTATTGTTCAACCGACCTGGAATACCTGATGGTTAAATGCAGACCCTTTTATCTCCCGAGAGAGTTCTTATCTGGTATCATCACTGGTGTCTACATCTCACCTCAGGCAAACGCCATGCCTCAAGGAACTGTGCAAGGCTCTGATCAAAAAGGAAACCACAGACCCAGAGGCTGCGTTTTTTGTGACCGGCAACTTTAACTATGCGTCACCAAAACATGTGATGCCTAACTATTACCAGCATGTCTCCTATGCCACTATGGGCGTTAAAACTTTTTATGCACATCAATGAAAACAAGAATGACCCTTGCATTAGGGCTCCCGCTGTTCTGATGGACTGGGTGATCACGTTCTCCGAGGCCGACGTGAGTAAGACTATTAAAAGGGTCAACACTCGCAAGGCCACAGTGCCAGATGGAATACCAGGGCATTTCCTCAGAGCATGCGGAGACCAGCTGGCAGGCATCTTTATGGACATTTTCAACCTCTCCTTGTCCCAATATGTAATCCCCACATGCTGACCACAATCTTTACTGTTCCCAAAAACTCCTTCCACAATAACTACCGCCTAGTAGCACTCAAATGTGTAATCATGAAGTGCTTTAAAGGGCTGGACATGGCACACATCAACTCTGTCATCCCAGACACCCTGCACACACTCGAATTTGCATACCACCCCAAAAGATCCACAGATGAGGCAATCTCAATTGCACTCATCACTGCCCTCTAACACCTAGACAAGAGGAATACCCATGAGAATGCTGTTCATTGACTGTTCATCAACACCATAGTGCCCTCCAGGCTCATCACCATACTTGGGACCCTGGGCCTTAACACCTCTCTCTGCAACTGGATTCTGGACTCTTCCTGACTGGCCGACCTCAGGTGGTGAGGGTAGGCAACAACACCTCCGCCATGCTGCCCCTTAACACTGCTCCCCCTTCCCCCCCCCAGAGATGTCTGCTTATCCCCCCTCCTACACTCCCTGTTTAGCCACAACTGCGTGGCCACACATGACTCCAACTATTGTGGACTACAGGAAACAGGGGGAGACACACCCCCATCCACATCAACGAGCTACGGTGGAGAGGGTCAAGAGCTTCAAGTTCCTTGATGTCCATATAACTGATGACTTATCATGGTCCTCTCACACCAGCAAAGTCGTGAAGAAGGCTGAAGAGATTTGGCAAGGCCCATCAGATCCTCAATAACTGGTTGCATCACCGCCTGTTATGGCAACTGCACCGCCCTCGATGCAAGGCCCTACAGAGGGTGTTGCGGATGTCCCCGTGTTTTACTGGAGGTGAGCTCCCAACCAATCAGGATATTCATACCAGGCAGTGTCTGAGGAAGGCCCCAAAAATTGCCAAAGACTCCAGTCACCCCAGCCATGGACTGTTCTCTCTGCTACCGTCCGGCAGGCATCGGGTCAGACCAACAGGCTCCGAGACAGATTATTTTCCCAAGCTATAAGACTGCTGAACAGCTAAACCACAGTTTCCCACCCTCTCCCACTGACCATCTGCACATCTGCACTGACTCTATCCTCACCCACATGTCTCTACCCACACATTCTCACACACACTGACACACCTGCACCCACATGCATACACACATACTCACATACACACTCACTACTGACACCACACAAATACAGTCACAGACACACACACGCACGCACGCACGCACGCACGCACGCACGCACGCACACACACACACACACACACACACACACACACACACACACACACACACACACACACACACACACACACACACACACACACACACACACACACACACACACACACACACACACACTGCTGCTATATTAATTATTATTACCATTAGTATTTATCCTGCTATCAGTCACATTTTACCCCTGTTTACATGTATATCCACTATGTTTACAAAAGTATGTGGACACCCCTTCAAATGATTGGATTTGGCTACAGTGCCAACTGTAAAGTTTGGTGGAGGAAGACTAATGGTCTGAGGCTGTTTTTCATGGTTCAGGCTCGGCCCTTTAGTTCCACCCTTAGTTCCAGTGAAGAGAAATCTACAGCATACAATGATATTCTGGCAATTCTGTGCTTCCAACTTTGTGGCAACAGTTTGGGGAAGGTCCTTTCAAAGTTTCAGCATGACAATGCCCCCATGTGCAAAGCGAGGTCCATACAGAAAAGTTTTGATGAGATCAGTGTGGAAGAACTTGACTGGCCTACACAGAGCCTTGACCTCAAGCCTATAGAACACCTTTGGGATGAATTGGAACGGTGACTGCGAGCCAGGCCCAATCGCCCAACATCAGTGCTCGACCTCACTAATGTTTCGCCATCTAGTGGAAATCTTTCCCAGAAGAGTGGATGCTGTTATAGCAGCAAAAGGGCGACCAACTCTATTAATGCCCATGATTTTGGAATATTTCTTTTTGAAAATCTACCAATTTTTCATTATGAGAAAATGGCAAGAAATTACCATTTAAGCCGCAAGGGCTATTTAAAAGCATATAATACAGCAAATCAAAATCATACAAGATTATACCACTGTAAATGAAGAAATATACACACAAGTCTAACAGCTTATTGTTGAATTTGTTGCTATTTAATCAAGTTAAACTTGTCTTATGCACCACACTATTTCGCTGATGTAGCCTAGTTTTAATGTCGACCAAGGAAGCACTGTTGGTTGACTTAAAATATTATGAGGTTATTACAGTCAAATTACATTCATTTTAGCCTACCTTCGACTGAAAGATGTCAGACAGCTTGATCCTTTTCTCTCCCCTTGCACCTGGCTATCGTGGGAAATGTGGAAGTGTGTTATTTCATTTGTGGTGACTTTGTCACAGGGAACACATTCGATTCTCTGCTATTCAAACACATAATAAGGTAGTAGCAGAGATGAAGCACCATGGATAGCACTATGGGGATTAATTGCCCTCAAATCTAAACGCACACTGCTCTCACATTTGTTAGCGTTACATCATGAAACAATTTAGCCTATAAGTCGTTGTTTGAGGAGACAGTTTATATTTTGAGCTGATGCTAGTGCCACACATAGTTAGGTGAATTGAATGTGAGATGGAGATTGAGATTAGAGTTTGTCTACCGTATCTGCGTCGAGAGGTCACGTGTAGCCTGCACATGATAGTTAGCAATTCAATTGATAGAAGCCATCCAAGTAAATTCTGCTTTGCTGCTGATTCTCCCTCTGCACTTAACTCACTATATTGGGGGTAGAGGCCTGCATGTCAGATCAATCCACTTGTCAAACCGCCTGCACATTTTATTGTGTGTATGCAGATTTTGCATTCTGTCTCGGTGGTATTTATTTTAGTGAAGCTTTGCCACATAGAAGTGTAAGCCAACATTTGTGAATGAGTAAAAGCAGGTAGGTCTACCTACTGGTAGCTCAAAAGCTCATTTTATCACTGTATTAGCTGCATTTCAAGTTCACCTGTACAGTTTCAGCATAAGCAATGCGTGTGCTTTGAATTTATGGCAACTTTGTATAAATATGGTAGGCTACAACAGCGGGATGTCTAATGTTCTCCAAACGGTGACAAAGGCTGCAGCATAAAAAGTGTTTGTTTTGACCTCTGCTGTTAAAAAATAAGACATTAAAACTTTAAAAATATTTTAGTGACTTCAGGGTTTTCCTTTTTTCCAGTATATGCCTTTTGTACCATTTTGTAGCACGCCAATTTCTCTTTATAGGCTACAAAAGCTCACTCACTCACTCACTCACTCACTCACTCACTCACTCACACACACACATATTGGGCGTTGATGACTTGCAGAGCTGAGAGGGCTGTAGAGAAGCCAGGTTTGAGCAGGAAATCTCGGTAACCCGGTTCCCACTATTCAACCCTACTTACAAGTGAGCAATGCACTGTACTGTTTTACACCACGTGACAAATAAACTTTGAAACTTGCTTTCACACGTCACACGGTTAGTCCTGCCAGAAAGACAGACAGCCTGAGAGGCTTGATCACCCTGCCATACCCTTCCACTTCACTGGAGCTGGCTAGCGATCACACTGGAGACAAGTGCTCCCTCAAGCCTGTCTTTCACACTCTCTCTCACTCTTTTTCTCGCTCCCTTTATGTTTTTTATCTCCTTGTACTCAGACCCTGACCTGACTCCTCCTCCCATGCAGTGTTAAGAAAGAAAGGCTGTCAATGTATCCTATCATTTATTCAGTGAGCTTTGTTCTGTGGAATGTCACTGGGTCCTGCAGACACACACACACACACATGCACAATGTCACCGGGCCGCAGCAGCAGGTCAAGCTGCCTCATTTAGTCCACAGGCAGCCAGGCCACTCAGCACCACAGGTAGCCAGGCCTCTCAGCACCACAGGCAGCCAGGCCTCTCAGCACCACAGGCAGCCAGGCTTCTCAGCACCACATGAAAATAATAGCGGTACATGAAATAACTGTATATGAAAACAACAAACGAAACGTGAAACCTATTACAGCCTATCTGGTGACTACAACACTAAGACAGGAACAAACACCCACAAAATACAACGCGGAAGTCATGCTGTCTAAATACGGTTCTCAATCAGAGACAACGACAAGCACCTGACTCTGATTGAGAATCGCCCCAGGCAGCCAAGCCTAACTAGACACACCCCTAATCATACACAATCCCAATTACTACAAACCCCAATACGAAACACAACATATAAACCCATGTCACACCCTGGCCTACCCAAACATATACCAAAAACACAAAATACAATGACCAAGGCGTGATAGTCAGGTTCTAGAAAATATGAACTGACATTGATAATGGAACACTTTAATGCAATGCCACCACCAGAATGGATCTGGATTCCAAAATGACACTGTTTTATTTAGTTCTGTCGGCCCTCCCTTTTTGGTTTATTCTGTTTCACACATTTTAGAGCAAAATGCAATTCATTTTCATCAGCAGCTTAATACAGCATTACTGACTATTTGTTCTTGTAGTAATATAAAATGGAAGTGTATCTCTCTCTACAAACCTGTACACTTTATATATTCATGCCCATTCTCTGTGAACTGCAAATAACCTGCAGCCATCACCAATCAGAATCAATATTAACAGGCTCTTTGTCTAAGTAGCACTGAATAATTCAAGCAGGTTATTTAAAACCAAAACAATTACAGTGCATCTCAGAGCAGAGCTGGGAGTCAGAACAGAAAGCCATTCTGGTTCTATCCTGCTGATGAAGAAAAAAACATAACAGAAGCTGTTTTAGGACTGTCTCATTGTATTACTCCAGTATGTTCTCCAGTATATTCCTATTCCACTCAAGTCCTTAAGAATAAAAGCTAAATAAGACATGACATACTTAGATGAACAACCTATACTCCCTCCTGCCCAGGCCTACCACCTCCATACTGCTGTCTCTCACACTCCCTCCTGCCCAGGCCTACCACCTCCATACTGCTGTCTCTCACACTCCCTCCTGCCCAGGCCTACCACCTCCACACTGCTGTCTCTCACACTCCCTCCTGCCCAGGCCTACCACCTCCATACTGCTGTCTCTCACACTCCCTCCTGCCCAGGCCTACCACCTCCATACTGCTGTCTCTCACACTCCCTCCTGCCCAGGCCTACCACCTCCATACTGCTGTCTCTCACACTCCCTCCTGCCCAGGCCTACCACCTCCACACTGCTGTCTCTCACACTCCCTCCTGCCCAGGCCTACCACCTCCACACTGCTGTCTCTCACACTCCCTCCTGCCCAGGCCTACCACCTCCACACTGCTGTCTCTCACACTCCCTCCTGCCCAGGCCTACCACCTCCATACTGCTGTCTCTCACACTCCCTCCTGCCCAGGCCTACCACCTCCACACTGCTGTCTCTCACACTCCCTCCTGCCCAGGCCTACCACCTCCACACTTCTGTCTCTCACACTCCCTCCTGCCCAGGCCTACCACCTCCATACTGCTGTCTCTCACACTCCCTCCTAATCAGGCCTACCACCTCCACACTGCTGTCTCTCACACTCCCTCCTGCCCAGGCCTACCACCTCCACACTGCTGTCTCTCACACTCCCTCCTGCCCAGGCCTACCACCTCCATACTGCTGTCTCTCACACTCCCTCCTGCCCAGGCCTACCACCTCCACACTGCTGTCTCTCACACTCCCTCCTGCCCAGGCCTACCACCTCCACACTGCTGTCTCTCACACTCCCTCCTGCCAGGCCTACCACCTCCACACTGCTGTCTCTCACACTCCCTCCTGCCCAGGCCTACCACCTCCACACTGCTGTCTCTCACACTCCCTCCTGCCCAGGCCTACCACCTCCATACTGCTGTCTCTCACACTCCCTCCTAACCAGGCCTACCACCTCCACACTGCTGTCTCTCACACTCCCTCCTGCCCAGGCCTACCACCTCCACACTTCTGTCTCTCACACTCCCTCCTGCCCAGGCCTACCACCTCCATACTGCTGTCTCTCACACTCCCTCCTAATCAGGCCTACCACCTCCACACTGCTGTCTCTCACACTCCCTCCTGCCCAGGCCTACCACCTCCACACTGCTGTCTCTCACACTCCCTCCTGCCCAGGCCTACCACCTCCATACTGCTGTCTCTCACACTCCCTCCTGCCCAGGCCTACCACCTCCACACTGCTGTCTCTCACACTCACTGTGTTTCCCTTTCTCTCTCCCTATCCCTCTAGTCTCTGTCTCTCATCTGTCTCTCACACTCACTGTGTTTCCCTTTCTCTCTCCCCCCCTCTAGTCTCTCTGTTATCTGTCTCTCACACTCACTGTGTTTCCCTTTCTCTCTCCCTCTCCCTCTAGTCTCTGTCTCTCATCTGTAATGTAAATGTTAAATGTAATGTAAATGTCTCTCACACTCACTGTGTTTCCCTTTCTCTCTCCCTTTCTCTCTCCCTCTCCCTCTAGTCTCTGTCTCTCATCTGTCTCTCACACTCACTGTGTTTCCCTTTCTCTCTCCCTCTCCCTCTAGTCTCTGTCTCTCATCTGTCTCTCACACTCACTGTGTTTCCCTTTCTCTCTCCCCCTCCCTCTCGTCTCTCTGTTATCTTTCCGGTTCCGGTTGGAGCGAGTGGTCGCATCTGCACGTCGCTCCAACGGGTAGTATAACTTTTTCATTATATTTCATTATATCACAACGGTTTGATTTGCCTTATCTTAGCAATTTCTTCTCAGCTAGCTACATAGCCGTCTTTGTATCAAAGATAATTGCGTAATTATCGTATTTCGCCGTCCTAACGTAGTCTTCACTAGCCAGCTAGCTAACGTCCACTGATTAGCTGCACTGAGAAACTTTTACACTCAACTGAACGACTTGATTAGTTTAGTGTTAGCTACCTACATAGCTGTCTTTGCTGTCTTCGTATCATCGTATCATCGTATCCAAGATAATTGTGTTGTTTAGGTTTAGAGTGTGTAGTCTTAGAGTGATTATCTTAATTTACCGAGGTTAGCTAGCCAGCTATTTGTCGTCCTTAACGTAGGTGACTCTGCTAGCTAGCCAACAGCTAGCCAACGCTAGCCAACGTCTTCTGTATAGAACTCAACTACCCGGTCGCATTCACAGGTTGTATCACATTTTCACTTCATTTCATTACAGTACAACGGTTTGATTTGTTTGATCGTAGCTAGCTACTTAGCTAGCTACATAGCCGTCTTTGTATCAAAGATAATTGTGTAGTCTAGAGCGATTTTCTAGGTTCGCTAGCCATCTATTGTCGTTCTTTTAACGCAACGTAACGTAAACAACACTGCTAGCTAGCCTGCTAGCCCCGAATAGCAACACTGCAGAAACTATTACACTCAACGGAATGACTTGATTAGTGTAGTGTCAACAACGCACCCACTGCCAGCTGGCCTACTTCAGCAGTACTGTATCATTTTAATCATTTTAGTCAATAAGATTCTTGCTACGTAGCTTAACTTTCTGAACATTCGAGACGTGTAGTCCACTTGTCATTCCAATCTCCTTTGCATTAGCGTAGCCTCTTCTGTAGCCTGTCAACTATGTGTCTGTTTATCCCTGTTCTCTCCTCTCTGCACAGACCATACAAACGCTCCTCACCGCGTGGGCCGCGGCACCCTACTCTGGTGGTCCCAGCGCGCACGACCCACGTGGAGTTCCAGGTCTCCGGTAGCCTCTGGAACTGCCAATCTGCGGTCAACAAGGCAGAGTTCATCTCAGCCTATGCCTCCCTCCAGTCCTCGACTTCTTGGCACTGACGGAAACATGGATCACCACAGACAACACTGCTACTCCTACTGCTCTCTCTTCGTCCGCCCACGTGTTCTCGCACACCCCGAGAGCATCTGGTCAGCGGGGTGGTGGCACCGGGATCCTCATCTCTCCCAAGTGGTCATTCTCTCTTTCTCCCCTTACCCATCTGTCTATCGCCTCCTTTGAATTCCATGCTGTCACAGTTACTAGCCCTTTCAAGCTTAACATCCTTATCATTTATCGCCTCCAGGTTCCCTCGGAGAGTTCATCAATGAGCTTGATGCCTTGATAAGCTCCTTTCCTGAGGACGGCTCACCTCTCACAGTTCTGGGCGACTTTAACCTCCCCACGTCTACCTTTGACTCTTTCCTCTCTGCCTCCTTCTTTCCACTCCTCTCCTCTTTTGACCTCACCCTCTCACCTTCCCCCCTACTCACAAGGCAGGCAATACGCCGACCTCATCTTTACTAGATGCTGTTCTTCCACTAACCTCACTGCAACTCCCCTCCAAGTCTCCGACCACTGCCTTGTATCCTTTTCCCTCTCGCTCTCATCCAACACCTCCCACACTGCCCCTACTCGGATGGTATCGCGCCGTCCCAACCTTCGCTCTCTCTCCCCGCTACTCTCTCCTCTTCCATCCTATCATCTCTTCCCTCCGCTCAAACCTTCTCCCACCTATCTCCTGATTCTGCCTCCTCAACCCTCCTCTCCTCCCTCTCTGCATCCCTTGACTCTCTATGTCCCCTATCCTCCAGGCCGGCTCGGTCCTCCCCTCCCGCTCCGTGGCTCGATGACTCATTGCGAGCTCACAGAACAGGGCTCCGGGCAGCCGAGCGGAAATGGAGGAAAACTCGCCTCCCTGCGGACCTGGCATCCTTTCACTCCCTCCTCTCTACATTTTCCTCCTCTGTCTCTGCTGCTAAAGCCACTTTCTACCACGCTAAATTCCAAGCATCTGCCTCTAACCCTAGGAAGCTCTTTGCCACCTTCTCCTCCCTCCTGAATCCTCCGCCCCCTCCCCCCTCCTCCCTCTCTGCAGATGACTTCGGAACCATTTTGAAAAGAAGGTCGACGACATCCGATCCTCGTTTGCTAAGTCAAACGACACCGCTGGTTCTGCTCACACTGCCCTACCCTGTGCTCTGACCTCTTTCTCCCTCTCTCTCCAGATGAAATCTCGCGTCTTGTGACGGCCGGCCGCCCAACAACCTGCCCGCTTGACCCTATCCCCTCCTCTCTTCTCCAGACCATTTCCGGAGACCTTCTCCCTTACCTCACCTCGCTCATCAACTCATCCCTGACCGTTGGCTACGTCCCTTCCGTCTTCAAGAGAGCGAGAGTTGCACCCTTCTGAAAAAACCTACACTCGATCCCTCCGATGTCAACAATTACAGACCAGTATCCCTTCTTTCTTTTCTCTCCAAAACTCTTGAACGTGCCGTCCTTGGCCAGCTCTCCCGCTATCTCTCTCTGAATGACCTTCTTGATCCAAATCAGTCAGGTTTCAAGACTAGTCATTCAACTGAGACTGCTCTCCTCTGTATCACGGAGGCGCTCCGCACTGCTAAAGCTAACTCTCTCTCCTCTGCTCTCATCCTTCTAGATCTATCGGCTGCCTTCGATACTGTGAACCATCAGATCCTCCTCTCCACCCTCTCCGAGTTGGGCATCTCCGGCGCGGCCCACGCTTGGATTGCGTCCTACCTGACAGGTCGCTCCTACCAGGTGGCGTGGCGAGAATCTGTCTCCTCACCACGCGCTCTCACCACTGGTGTCCCCCAGGGCTCTGTTCTTGGCCCTCTCCTATTCTCGCTATACACCAAGTCACTTGGCTCTGTCATAACCTCACATGGTCTCTCTTATCATTGCTATGCAGACGACACACAATTAATCTTCCCTTTCCCCCTTCTGATGACCAGGTGGCGAATCGCATCTCTGCATGTCTGGCAGACATATCAGTGTGGATGACGGATCACCACCTCAAGCTGAACCTCGGCAAGACGGAGCTGCTCTTCCTCCCGGGAAGGACTGCCCGTTCCATGATCTCGCCATCACGGTCGACAACTCCATTGTGTCCTCCTTCCCAGAGCGCCAAGAACCTTGGCGTGATCCTGGACAACACCCTGTCGTTCTCAACTAACATCAAGGCGGTGGCCCGTTCCTGTAGGTTCATGCTCTACAACATCCGCAGAGTACGACCCTGCCTCACACAGGAAGCGGCGCAGGTCCTAATCCAGGCACTTGTCATCTCCCGTCTGGATTACTGCAACTCGCTGTTGGCTGGGCTCCCTGCCTGTGCCATTAAACCCCTTCAACTCATCCAGAACGCCGCAGCCCGTCTGGTGTTCAACCTTCCCAAGTTCTCTCACGTCACCCCGCTCCTCCGTTCTCTCCACTGGCTTCCAGTTGAAGCTCGCATCCGCTACAAGACCATGGTGCTTGCCTACGGAGCTGTGAGGGGAACGGCACCTCAGTACCTCCAGGCTCTGATCAGGCCCTACACCCAAACAAGGGCACTGCGTTCATCCACCTCTGGCCTGCTCGCCTCCCTACCACTGAGGAAGTACAGCTCCCGCTCAGCCCAGTCAAAACTGTTCGCTGCCCTGGCCCCCCAATGGTGGAACAAACTCCTCACGACGCCAGGACAGCGGAGTCAATCACCACCTTCCGGAGACACCTGAAACCCCACCTCTTTAAGGAATACCTAGGATAGGTTAAGTAATCCCTCTCACCCCACCCCTAAGTTTTAGATGCACTATTGTTAAGTGACTGTCCCACTGGATGTCATAAGGTGAATGCACCAATTTGTAAGTCGCTCTGGATAAGAGCGTCTGCTAAATGACTTAAATGTAATGTAAATGTAAATCTGTCTCTCACACTCACTGTGTTTCCCTTTCTCTCTCCCCCTCCCTCTCGTCTCTCTGTTATCTGTCTCTCACATCTGTCTCTCACACTCACTGTGTTTCCCTTTCTCTCTCCCCCTCCCTCTAGTCTCTCTGTTATCTGTCTCTCACACTCACTGTGTTTCCCTTTCTCTCTCCCTCTCCCTCTAGTCTCTGTCTCTCATCTGTCTCTCACACTCACTGTGTTTCCCTTTCTCTCTCCCCCTCCCTCTCGTCTCTCTGTTATCTGTCTCTCACACTCACTGTGTTTCCCTTTCTCTCTCCCCCTCCCTCTCGTCTCTCTGTTATCTGTCTCTCACATCTGTCTCTCACACTCACTGTGTTTCCCTTTCTCTCTCCCCCTCCCTCTCGTCTCTCTGTTATCTGTCTCTCACATCTGTCTCTCACACTCACTGTGTTTCCCTTTCTCTCTCCCCCTCCCTCTAGTCTCTCTGTTATCTGTCTCTCACACTCACTGTTCTCCCCTTTCCCTCTCTCAGCCTCCCTCTAGTCTCTCTCTCTCTCTCTTATTTGTCTCTCACAATCACTGTTCTCCCCTTTCATCTCTCACAATCACTGTTCTCCCCTTTCATCTCTCACACTCTCTCTCTCTCTCTCTCTCTCTCTCTCTCTCTCTCTCTCTCTCTCTCTCTCTCTCTCTCTCTCTCTCTCTCTCTCTCTCTCTCTCTCTCTCTCTCTCTGACTTGTTCAGTGTTTCAGTTTTAACAAGTTATCTAAGCATTCAGATTAAGCTCCCAAAGGACCATGAGAGGTTCAGAGAGAGAGAGTGATTGTGTCATGCAGGTGAAAGAGGACCCAAAAGCGACTTAACAGAAACAGAGTTTATTCAAGTCCAAACAGGGAATAACAGAAATCCTCTAGTCTGTAGAGGGGAATAACAGGAGAAGCGGCCACAGACTGCAGGTCGCTTCGGGTAGGCGCAGGCCGTAGTTGACAGAGACACCTGCTCACACGCAGCATCTGATGAAGGCAAAAAACACGACAGGACAGGGCGATACACAATCACAGCAAAAACACGACAGGACAGGGCGAAACGCAATCACAGCATGGTGAATACTAAACAAGGAACCGACGGGACAGGAACGGAACACAAAGGAATAAATAGGGACTCCAATCAGGGGAAAGGATCGGGAACAGGTGTGGGAAGACTAAATGATGATTAGGGGAATAGGAACAGCTGGGAGCAGGAACGGAACGATAGAGAGAAGAGAGAGCGAGAGAGTGAGAGAGGGAGGGGGAGAGAGAGGGATAGAAAGAGGGAAAGAACCAAATAAGACCAGCAGAGGGAAACGAATAGAATGGGGAGCACAGGGACAAGACATGATAATAAATGACAAACATGACAGTACCCCCCCACTCATCGAGCGCCTCCTGGCGCACTCGAGGAGGAATCCTGGCGGCAACGGAGGAAATCATCGATGAGTGAACGGTCCAGCACGTCCCGAGACGGAACCCAACTCCTCTCCTCAGGACCGTAACCCTCCCAATCCACTAAGTATTGGAGACCCCGTCCCCGAGAACGCATGTCCATGATCTATGTACCTTGTAAATAGGTGCGCTCTCGACAAGGACGGGAGGGGGAGGGAAGACGAACGGGGTGCGAAGAAAGGGCTTAACACAGGAGAC
The DNA here is from genome assembly GCF_021184085.1 of Oncorhynchus gorbuscha. Taxonomy (NCBI): domain Eukaryota; kingdom Metazoa; phylum Chordata; class Actinopteri; order Salmoniformes; family Salmonidae; genus Oncorhynchus; species Oncorhynchus gorbuscha. The sequence goes on along the minus strand of NC_060182.1, from coordinate 78,322,497 downwards.
ATGGAAGACAGGATGGACGCGACGAAGATGTCGCGGAAGAAGCAGTCGCACAGCGACAGGATTGACGACCTGGGAGACACGGAACGGACCAATGAACCGCTGGAGTCAACTTACGAGAAGCTGTCGTAAGAGGAAGGTTGCGAGTGGAAAGCCACACTCTCTGGCCGCAACAATACCTTGGACTCTTAATCCTGCGTTTATTGGCGGCTCTCACAGTCTTCCCCGCAGACAAAGGCAGACCGGTAATGAAGTCTAAGGCGATGTGAGACCATGGTCGAGAAGGAATGGGAGCGGTCTGAGACGACCGGCAGGAGGAGAGTTACCCGACTTAGTCTGCGCGCAGTCCGAACAAGCAGCCACGAAACGGCGCGTGTCACGCTCCTGAGTCGGCCACCAAAAGCGCTGGCGAATAGACGCAAGAGTGCCTCGAACACCGGGATGACCAGCTAACTTGGCAGAGTGAGCCCACTGAAGAACAGCCAGACGAGTGGAAACAGGAACGAAAAGGAGGTTACTAGGACAAGCGCGCGGCGGAGCAGTGTGCGTGAGTGCTTGCTTAACCTGTCTTTCAATTCCCCAGACTGTTAACCCGACAACACGCCCATAAGGAAGAATCCCCTCGGGATCAGTAGAAGCCACAGAAGAACTAAACAGACGGGATAAGGCATCAGGCTTGGTGTTCTTGCTACCCGGACGGTAAGAAATCACAAACTCGAAACGAGCGAAAAACAACGCCCAACGAGCTTGACGGGCATTAAGTCGTTTGGCAGAACGGATGTACTCAAGGTTCTTATGGTCTGTCCAAACGACAAAAGGAACGGTCGCCCCCTCCAACCACTGTCGCCATTCGCCTAGGGCTAAGCGGATGGCGAGCAGTTCACGGTTACCCACATCATAGTTGCGCTCAGATGGCGACAGGCGATGAGAAAAATAAGCGCAAGGATGAACCTTATCGTCAGACTGGAAGCGCTGGGATAGAATGGCTCCCACGCCTACCTCTGAAGCGTCAACCTCGACAATGAATTGTCTAGTGACGTCAGGAGTAACGAGGATAGGAGCGGACGTAAAACGTTCTTTTAGAAGATCAAAAGCTCCCTGGGCGGAACCGGACCACTTAAAACACGTCTTGACAGAAGTAAGAGCTGTGAGAGGGGCAGCAACTTGACCGAAATTACGAATGAAACGCCGATAGAAATTAGCGAAACCTAAGAAGCGCTGCAACTCGACACGTGACCTTGGAACGGGCCAATCACTGACAGCTTGGGCCTTAGCGGAATCCATCTGAATGCCTTCAGCGGAAATAACGGAACCGAGAAAAGTAACGGAGGAGACATGAAAAGAGCACTTCTCAGCCTTTACGTAGAGACAATTCTCTAAAAGGCGCTGTAGAACACGTCGAACGTGCTGAACATGAATCTCGAGTGACGGAGAAAAAAATCAGGATATCGTCAAGATAGACAAAAACAAAGATGTTCAGCATGTCTCTCAGAACATCATTAACTAATGCCTGAAAAACAGCTGGCGCATTGGCGAGACCGAACGGCAGAACCCGGTACTCAAAATGCCCTAACGGAGTGTTAAACGCCGTTTTCCACTCCCCCCTCTCTGATGCGCACGAGATGGTAAGCGTTACGAAGGTCCAACTTAGTAAAGCACCTGGCTCCCTGCAGAATCTCGAAGGCTGATGACATAAGGGGAAGCGGATAACGATTCTTAACCGTTATGTCATTCAGCCCTCGATAATCCACGCAGGGGCGCAGAGTACCGTCCTTCTTCTTAACAAAAAGAACCCCGCCCCGGCCGGAGAGGAAGAAGGCACTATGGTACCGGCGTCAAGAGACACAGACAAATAATCCTCGAGAGCCTTACGTTCGGGAGCCGACAGAGAGTATAGTCTACCTCGAGGAGGAGTGGTCCCCGGAAGGAGATCAATACTACAATCATACGACCGGTGAGGAGGAAGGGAGTTGGCTCGGGACCGACTGAAGACCGTGCGCAGATCATGATATTCCTCCGGCACTCCTGTCAAATCGCCAGGTTCCTCCTGAGAAGTAGGGACAGAAGAAACGGGAGGGATGGCAGACATTAAACACTTCACATGACAAGAAACGTTCCAGGATAGGATAGAATTACTAGACCAATTAATAGAAGGATTATGACATACTAGCCAGGGATGACCCAAAACAACAGGTGTAAACGGTGAACGGAAAATCAAAAAAGAAATAGTCTCACTGTGGTTACCAGATACTGTGAGAGTTAAAGGTAGTGTCTCAAATTTGATACTGGGAAGATGACTACCATCTAAGGCAAACATGGGCGTAGGCTTGTCTAACGGTCTGAAAGGAATGTTATGTTTCCGAACCCATGCTTCGTCCATGAAACAACCCTCAGCCCCAGAGTCAATCAAGGCACTGCATGTAGCACCCGAACCGGTCCAGCGTAGATGGACCGACATAGTAGTACAAGATCTAGATGAAGAGACCTGAGTAGTAGCGCTCACCAGTAGCCCTCCGCTTACTGATGGGCTCTGGACTCTTACTGGACATGAATTAACAAAATGTCCAGCAACTCCGCAATAGAGGCACAGGCGGTTGGTGATCCTCCGTTCCCTCTCCTTAGTCGAGATGCGAATCCCTCCCAGCTGCATGGGCTCAGTCTCAAAGCCAGAGGAGGGAGATGGTTGCGATGCGGAGCAGGGAAACACCGTTGATGCGAGCTCTCTTCCACGAGCCCGGTGACGAAGATCTACCCGTCGTTCTATGCGGATGGCGAGAGCAATCAAAGAGTCCACATCTGAAGGAACCTCCCGGGAGAGAATCTCATCCTTAACCACTGCGTGGAGTCCTCCAGAAAACGAGCGAGCAGCGCCGGCTCGTTCCACTCACTAGAGGCAGCAAGAGTGCGAAACTCAATAGAATAATCCGTTATGGACCGTTCACCTTGGCATAAGGAAGCCAGGGCCCTAGAAGCCTCCTACCAAAAACTGAACGGTCAAAACCCGAATCATCTCCTCTTTAAAGTTCTGGAACTTGTTAGAGCAATCAGCCCTTGCCTCCCAGATAGCTGTGCCCCATTCTCGAGCCCGGCCAGTAAGGAGTGAAATGACGTAAGCAACCCGAGCTCTCTCTCTAGAGTATGTGTTGGGTTGGAGAGAGAACACAATCTCACACTGCGTGAGAAAGGAGCGGCACTCAGTGGGCTGCCCGGAGTAGCAAGGTGGGTTATTAACCCTAGGTTCTGGAGGCTCGGCAGGCCAGGAAGTAACAGGTGGCACGAGACGTAGACTCTGGAACTGTCCAGAGAGGTCGGAAACCTGAGCGGCCAGGTTCTCCACGGCATGGCGAGCAGCAGACAATTCCTGCTCGTGTCTGCCGAGCATGGCTCCTTGGATCTTGACGGGTGTAACGAGCGTCTGAAGTCGCTGGGTCCATTCCTTGGTCGGTTCCTTCTGTCATGCAGGTGAAAGAGGACCCAAAAGCGACTTAACAGAAACAGAGTTTATTCAAGTCCAAACAGGGAATAACAGAAATCCTCTAGTCTGTAGAGGGGAATAACAGGAGAAGCGGCCACAGACTGCAGGTCGCTTCGGGTAGGCGCAGGCCGTAGTTGACAGAGACACCTGCTCACACGCAGCATCTGATGAAGGCAAAAACACGACAGGACAGGGCGATACACAATCACAGCAAAAACACGACAGGACAGGGCGAAACGCAATCACAGCATGGTGAATACTAAACAAGGAACCGACGGGACAGGAACGGAACACAAAGGAATAAATAGGGACTCCAATCAGGGGAAAGGATCGGGAACAGGTGTGGGAAGACTAAATGATGATTAGGGGAATAGGAACAGCTGGGAGCAGGAACGGAACGATAGAGAGAAGAGAGAGCGAGAGAGTGAGAGAGGGAGGGGGAGAGAGAGGGATAGAAAGAGGGAAAGAACCAAATAAGACCAGCAGAGGGAAACGAATAGAATGGGGAGCACAGGGACAAGACATGATAATAAATGACAAACATGACAGTTTGAGGCAAAAGAGACAGAGGGTGGTATGTGCAACAGGGGGAGAGAGTACTCACGTGGTATTTGACTTTTAGCGGATTGAGTTTTCCCTTATTCTTGCACCTGTGCCGTCCTGCCAGCCTTCATGCCTTTGCAATATCATGTCTGCATTGGAGTGATTCCATTAGGCATTACCACAGTAAAGCCACCGTGTGGTTTACAGGCCTCTGAATATGGCTGCTCCATTCCCACTAACAGTCCAATGAGGCTGTAATCACTGCCCCCCCCACCACCCTACACAATGTTCTGATGCACGTTTATGACACTACACCGACCGCCTGCCACCGCCACCACTTTCTAGTGTCTGCCGCACCACAATCCTCCCAGCGCTTAATTTGTCACCCCATAAAACACACAGGCTATTGCAGCCTGCCAAAGCAATCTAACACCATCACACGACTGACAAACCGGGAGCAGGAGAGGACAGGAGAATATTACAGTAACCAGTCAGGATTTACATAGACTCAACAGGGTTAAACCTAATATTGCGGTGATAATTAATGGCTGGGATCATTTTGATTTGTTTTTGCTGTTCTCCAAATAGCATTTTAGTTTTTAAATAGTTAAGAAATGCAGTAAATGAGCTTCAACTTCCCAAACATTCATGGGAACATTATATGAACATTACTGTGGCTAAAGACATGCAGGGGAGTAAATACAGGAATCAATATACGTTTTGCTAAATCATTTACACCCTCCAGGCTGACAGTCAGTGTCACGCCGTGATCGTAATATATTGTGTTTGTCTTCATTTATTTGGTCAGGCCAGGGTGTGACATGGGTTTATTGTGGTGTGTTTTGTCTTGGGGTTTTGTGGGGTGTTGGGTGTGTGGCTTAGTAGGGTTATCTAGCAAAGTCTATGGCTGTCTGGAGTGGTTCTCAATCAGAGGCAGGTGTGTATCGTTGTCTCTGATTGGGAACTATATTTAGGCAGCCATATTCTTTGAGTGTTTTGTGGGTGATTGTTCCTGTCTTTGTGTTTGCACCAGATAGGGCTGTTTCGGTTTTTACATTTCATTATTTTGTCGTTTCTGCATGTATAGTTTTTTCCTTCATTAAAATATCATGAATCATCATCACGCTGCATTTTGGTCCGGTCCTTGTTCCACCTCTTCGTCAGAGGAGGAGATATAAGAGAATTGTTACAGTCAGGTTCTAGAAAATATGAACTGACATTGATAATGGAACACTTTAATGCAATGCCACCACGAGAATGGATCTGGATTCCAAAATGACACTGTTTTATTTAGTTCTGTCGGCCTTCCATTTTTGGTTTATTCTGTTTCACACATTTTAGAGCAAAATGCAATACATTTTCATCAGCAGCTAAATACAGGTTAATACAGGTTAATACTACATTACTACATTCTATCCATTCTTCTCGACATATAAACTGGAAGTCTCTCTCTACAAACCTGTACACTTTATATATTTGTTTATCATTCTCTCTGAACTGCAAATAACTTGCAATCATTACCAATATTAGCAGGCTCTTTGCAGCTAGTGAGGTACTGCTTCAGGCAGCCTGGCTGTGTGGGAGAAGAAGGTGCTTTCTGTATCCAGACATCCGTGTCCTTTGAGATGTTTCATTTACATTTACATTTAAGTCATTTAGCAGACGCTCTTATCCAGAGCGACTTACAAATTGGTGCATTCACCTTATGACATCCAGTGGAACAGCCACTTTACAATAGTGCATCTAAATATTTTAAGGGGGAGGGGGGTGAGAAGGATTACTTTATCCTATCCTAAGTATTCCTTAAAGAGGTGGGGTTTCAGGTGTCTCCGGAAGGTGGTGATTGACTCCGCTGTCCTGGCGTCGTGAGGGAGTTTGTTCCACCATTGGGGAGCCAGAGCAGCGAACAGTTTTGACTGGGCTGAGCGGGAACTGTACTTCCTCAGTGGTAGGGAGGCGAGCAGGCCAGAGGTGGATGAACGCAGTGCCCTTATTTGGGTGTAGGGCCTGATCTGAGCCTGGAGGTACTGAGGTGCCGTTCCCCTCACAGCTCCGTAGGCAAGCACCATGGTCTTGTAGCGGATGCGAGCTTCAACTGGAAGCCAGTGGAGAGAGCGGAGGAGCGGGGTGACGTGAGAGAACTTGGGAAGGTTGAACACTAGACGGGCTGCGGCGTTCTGGATGAGTTGTAGGGGTTTAATGGCACAGGCAGGGAGCCCAGCCAACAGCGAGTTGCAGTAATCCAGACGGGAGATGACAAGTGCCTGGATTAGGACCTGCGCCGCTTCCTGTGTGAGGCAGGGTCGTACTCTGTGGATGTTGTAGAGCATGAACCTACAGGAACGGGCCACCGCCTTGATGTTAGTTGAGAACGACAGGGTGTTGTCCAGGATCACGCCAAGGTTCTTAGCGCTCTGGGAGGAGGACACAATGGAGTTGTCAACCGTGATGGCGAGATCATGGAACGGGCAGTCCTTCCCCGGGAGGAAGAGCAGTTTCAATCCTTCTTGACTGCAATATGATTTGTGTATTAAAAAAAACACATTTAGAATGTGTGAGTGTGCGCACATGTGCTGTGTTTGTGAAATATCTTAGAGTGCGTGTGTGTGTGTGTGTGACATCTGCTATAATGTGTGTTTCAGGAATAATACAGGGCAGGAAGGCTCCACTTGAACCATGTTGCATGAGGAGAGAAGTGTGCTATTTTTCTGTGCCAACCTCCACCAGCACCACTCTCCTGATTATTCATAGTCATTTGTATAAAAAACAAAAAGGAAGTTAAAAGCACTCAACTAATCCCACGACTGTATAACACTTTTACCTCTATTGCCAATTTTTTTTTTCACCACTTGTGTATGACTTCACCATGGTTGCAGTCTCTAGTTATCACCATATTGTGGTTGTGAGAATCTTATGAAGATGACTTTAAGAGCCCAAGAGTGTTTCATAGAATATTGCTAACGAGATAATTCCTGGATTCTCTCTGATGAAGAAGATGAAATTGCTCCTCTAAATGACTATTGCACTATACCTCATAGTTTGTTGGTCGCACACAAAATTATTTCAGATATCTTGTGTGTGTGTGTGTGTGTGTGTGTGTGTGTGTGTGTGTGTGTGTGTGTGTGTGTGTGTGTGTGTGTGTGTGTGTGTGTGTGTGTGTGTGTGTGTGTGTGTGTGTGTGTGTGTGTGTGTGTGTGTGTGTGTGGAGCCGTGGGCTCTGACTTTCATCTCTGAGAATAGACTCATTAATCACCCATAGCACTGGCCACATACAGACAAGCTGCACACTGTCAGTCTGCCTGGTATTTGCTGCCTACATACATAGACCCCTGTACCGCCGTGCCAGACATAGGAACCATATTATACTTTTACTTCACAGACTGAGACCAAGGTCTCTATTGCAGCTGGACCCTGCATATACATGTTTACACATACAGTTTACGTACAATGATTATGAAACTACATAAGACAAACAAAAATATCACAGATAACACACAAAAATACAGCAGCATAATGATACGTTTACACACAGGTTATTCCCCTAACAGCACAAGAACTTGCATTACCCAAAACAGTTACAAGCAATACAAAAATAAAAAATACCTAAAAATATTTAAAATGTGCAAGGGGGACAAGAGTCTCAAGTTTAAGTTTAGTCTGCAGGCTATTCCATAAACAAGGAGCGTACAGGAAAAGGCAGCCATACTCAACTCTGTGGAGATCGTATGGGTCTCAGGTGTAATCTATGCTTGAGACCTGGTTTAAGGAATTTTAATTTTAATGTTGATGAGTGATGATGAATAAGAAGGTTGTTTATTCAGAAGTGCTTTATAGACAAACACGAGAGCATGTTCTCGTCTCATGGACAGCGAAGTCCAACCCACATTTTGATATAAAACACAGTGGTGAGTTCTGTAGCTATCACCCGTAATAAACCTAAGTGCGCAATGATAAGTAGCATCCAGTGATTAAAGTGGGGATGCCGTAGCATGCATGTAGATAATATCTCCATAATCTATAACAGACATAAAAGTAAAAGCTTGCACAATTTGTCTTCTATTTGTAGAGTGACAAACATGTCCTGTTTTTATAGAGGAAGCCTAGTTTGATTTTTAGCCGCTTACAAAGTTCGTCAACATCCATTTTAACAGACAGTTTATCATCCAACCATATCCCTAATTATTTATATGCAGAGACTTGATTTATTCGAGAGCCATCTAAGCTTGTAAGTGCAAGTGTATTTTCAACCAACTTTTTGAACCTATTAAAAGTCATAAAGTGTGGTTTCTTTGCATGTTTCAGCTGTATAAAAGGCCTTTGTAATATCTTAAAATCTGTCTCCAATTGTGATAATGCTTGGTCAGCTGTTGAAAGAATAGATTACTAGATTACATGATAGTGTCATCAGCATATAAATGAATTTTACACTTTCTTATCTCATCACCGATATTGTTTATGTAGAGAGTGAACAGTAATGGACCAAGTATAGAACCTTGTGGGACCCATTTAACCAACTCCAATGGCTCCGACTGGATGCCGATGACTCTAACAGCCTGACTTCTATCCTTTAGATAGTCATGAAACCAACGACAGGCATCCGGTCCTATTCCAATTGACGACAGCTTACCCAAAAGTATCGTATGGTCTACAGTGTCAAAAGCTTTCGATAAATCTATGAACAAAGCGGCACAGTACTTTCTATTATCTAGGGCATTAGTAATATAATTTACAACATGTACAGTGGCCGTAGTGGTACTGTGTTTAGATCTGAAGCCAGATTGATTGCTAGACAGAGTATTGTTAACAGTTAAAAATTATTGTAGTTGCCTATTCACCAATGACTCTAGAATTTTAGCCAAACAGGAGAGCTTATATGGTTTAACACCTTCATACATTCAAATACTCTGTAGTTACAGCTATAGAGGTAGAACTCAAAAGGCAAAAAACTTGAGATATTGCATACAGTATATGAAATCTGAAATATGGCTATATTTTTGGTAGAGGTCTGTGACCTGGGTAGTAATCAATGACTTTGGCAATATAAATGATGAGAATCATCTAGGGAAATGTAAAATCTTCAATATTGGCAAATGTAACAGCTTGGAGGATCAAACGTAATGCATTCTTCCAACATCTGAAGCATTTTGTTCCATGTTCCAGAGAGTGCTGTGAAAAAGAGAAAAAAACACTTCAGATCACCATATCTGGCAGGTGTGCTGCCTGAGTCTGAGAGCTGTGCACGTGTGTGTGTGTGCGTGTGCGTGTGCGTGTGTGTGTGTGTGTGTGTGTGTGTGTGTGTGTGTGTGTGTGTGTGTGTGTGTGTGTGTGTGTGTGTGTGTGTGTGTGTGTGTGTGTGTGTGTGTGTGTGTGTGTGTGTGTGTGTGTGTGTGTGTGTGTGTGTGTGTGTGTGTGACTGAGAGTATGTGTGATTGTCCAGCTTGTTTGGTAGGAGAGAAGTGTTGATGAGAGGAGAGGAGAGAACAGGACAAAGGGATCATCTCTATAACATGCAGCATTAGATTGTACTTGAAATAGTCCGTTGCCTATGGGGCATATAATGAATACTACTGCTATACATTCATCATATTCTCTCCTCTGGCAGCTCCAGGCTATTTCTGTTACATAATATTTTTTGATGATCTGTCACATATATTTTAATTATAAATTACTCGATGCCTTTTCCCAGTGCCAGAATTTTAGGAAATAGTGTATTTCAACATATGACAATATCAAACAGGATTAGAATAAAAGCCAAATCAAAAACCAAGCACATTTTGTATGGTGCCAGATACAGTATATTTGCTCTTTTCCATATGAATGTCATAATGCACCAACTGTATCAACAACAACACCATTGCTAACTTCCAAATCAGTTACTTACTAAAATAAAATATATAATATAACATGTGCCACATTGCAGACACTTTCATCCCAGCCTGATTTCTCATGTTGTTTATCCAAAGCAACTTAGTGCATACTAAATGAGTGCATACATTTTTAGCATGTGCATGGGATTTTACTCTGCCATGTAATCCAATGAGTATATACGAGAAATGGACATGTCATGGTCCAAAAATGTTAGGTTGCAATATGCTCAATAACATGCTCAATATTGAACGACTCACGACTCGAACAAGAACACACAATCTCTTCCTTCCAACCAGCAGCCATATAACCAATAATCAGTGGCTGTTAATCAGTGGCTGACCCCATAACCACTCACAGGAAAATATCATATTTTATTGATTAGCAATGCAGATCACCGGTCAATAGCATACAAGCTCCACCGCATGACACCTAATACTTCTCTCAAGTAATAGAAAGTCTATGAAATCTCCACCGAAAGGCCATTTAAAGGGATAACATTCAGTAGTGATATTCAGTCAAGACAAATGGCACGAAAATAATACATCGCAAGAGGGTCAAAGATTATACCCCCAAAAACATACTATCCTCTCACTATTACCAATAACAGAGACGGTTAGTATTATCTTTTTGAGGGGGGGGTTATGATTTTCACTCCTCTGTAACTTTCTCCCTCATCATTCACGATTCAGTAAGGATTATCCATAATCATGGTAGCATCCACATTAATGTAGACGTGTTCAGAAACATATTCTATTCTTATTTACAATAAAAGTGACTGCAAAATGACACAATAGATTATTTACCATTATTTTCTATTGGGGGGCACAACAAAATCTGAAACACAGCCATTAAGAACAAATATAAGCTCCCACAAACTGCAAACGCATCCAGAAAGTTTGTAGAGTATACATTGTGTGCTAGGAATATTGGGCCAAATACTAAACCCTTGACTAAATGTAATATACTATATGTGAATTTGTCCAAATACTTACGATACAGTACACTCCCCTACGTATTTCTTTGGACAGTGAAGCTAACACGTTTCATTTGGCAGAATGTCATCTTTTATTTGAGGGCACTTTTTATTTATCTAGCCCACCCATTTGAAGGTTCAGTACGTGCCAACGATGGAATCACACCTAACATCAGAATCCCAATATTACTTCTCTCCCTCGAGACGACACAAGTAAAAAATATGGGATTAGTAATTTTTCCAATATAATCCTATAGGATTTTATCAGTCCTATAGGATTTTGTAGCACCTATATCAAAATAATTTTGGACTACTTTTTTTTCAAATTGGAAATAAAAAGTTAACATATTGGACCCTATATGATTCTCGCAATCCTATAAGATTTTGTAGCCCCTCTTTCAAAATCCTATTGGAAACCTGTTGGATGACTTTTTTTCCTATTGGAAATCAAAGAAATCTGATTGGATCCTATAGGTTTTTTTAATATGTTTTGTAGGATTTTGTCAACCCAATCAGAATCCAATGACAATTGTTTTCTTAATTGAACCCATTATATTACAGTTTGTTGTCACTAGTTCCAGTACAATACAACAATGAAAATGTTGCAATTAATGTTGATCAGAAAACAACAGTTGTACGTATATTTCTGTGGCAACAGATTGTGATAGTGTTGAATGTTGTGCATCTCTCAGTTTCCCCATTTCAAAACAATCACGACCTTCTTTACACGTGACAATGGGAAATATAGCTAATAATTGGGTAAAATGTGTGTGACAGAGAAACCAAGACTCATGCGAAACGGGTAGTTATTATATCATCGGGTGGTAGTTATTATATCATCGGAGCGAAACGGGTAGTTATTATATCATCGAGGGGTAGTTATTATATCATCGGAGCGAAACGGGTAGTTATTATATCATCGGAGCGAAACGGGTAGTTATTATATCATCGGAGTGAAACTGGTAGTTATTATATCATCGGAACGAAACGGGTAGTTATTATATCATCGGAACGAAACGGGTAGTTATTATATCAATTATTATATCATCGGAGCGAAACGGGTAGTTATTATATCATCGGAGCGAAACTGGTAATTATTATATCATCGGAGCGAAACGGGTAGTTATTATATCATCGGAGCGAAACATCGGGGTAGTTATTATATCATCGGAGCGAAACGGGTAGTTATTATATCGAACTCGGGTAGTTATTATATCATCGGAACGAAACGGGTAGTTATTATATCATCGGAGCGAAACGGTAATTATATCATCGTTAGTTATATCATCGGAGCAGAAACGGTAGTATATATCATCGGAGCGAAACGGGTAGTTATTATATCATCGGAGCGAAACGGGTAGTTATTATATCATCGGAGCGAAACGGGTAGTTATTATATCATCGGAGCGAAACGGGTAGTTATTATATCATCGGAGCGAAACGGGTAGTTATTATATCATCGGAGCGAATCGGGTAGTGTTATTATATCATCGGAGTGAAACGGGTAGTTATTATATCATCGGAACGAAACGGGTAGTTATTATATCATCGGAACGAAACGGGTAGTTATTATATCATCGGAGCGAAACGGGTAATTATTATATCATCGGAGCGAAACGGGTAGTTATTATATCATCGGAGCGAAACTGGTAGTTATTATAATGTCGGAGTGAAACGGGTAGTTATTATATCATCGGAGCGAAACGGGTAGTTATTATATCATCGGAACGAAACGGGTAGTTATTATATCATCGAGCGAAACGGGTAATTATTATATCATTGGAGCGAAACGGGTAGTTATTATATCATCGGAGCAAACGGGTAGTTATTATATCATCGGAGCGAAACGGGTAGTGTTATTATATCATCGGAGTGAAACGGGTAGTTATTATATCATCGGCGAAACGGGTAGCTATTTTATCGACGGGCAAAATGGGTAGTCATTATATCATCGGAGCAAAACGGGTAGTTATTATAATGTTGGAGCAAAACGGGTAGTTATTATATCATCGGTGGGTAGTTAAATGGGTTATATATCATCGGTTATTATATATGTCGGAGCAAAACGAGTAGTTATTATATCATCGGTGTGAAATGGGTAGTTATTATAATGTCGGGTAATTATTATATCATCGGAGCAAAACGAAACGGAGCGAAACGGGTAGTTATTATAATGTCGGAGCTAGGTTAGTATGACACTAATTTGTCTAGGTGACTCAGAGAGAGACATTTTCCCCCTGATATTTTAGGAATATAAATGGGACTATCAACATTAATATCCAATAGTATTCTACTTAATTAGTTAGAGACAGATGTTCAGCAGTTTTTATCTCTCTTTGTGCTGTAGAGTAACTAGAGGGTTAGAGAAATCCATGTCATGGGAAGGATGAGGAACTTTGTTTCTGCTATCTGGTTGGCACATACAGTATATTGTGGTTAATATGCGGAGGGAATCATTCCAATTGCAATCACTATCATTTTGTGCATATGTGCAGATGTTGGCTGGCTGTTCCTACTGTAGCAGCAGTTGCATTAGCTAGCTGCTTTACCACACATCACTTAGTTTGCAGTTAGTTTGTTTAGTGAGTGAGTTAAGAAGGGATGGGGTGGGTGGGAATGGCGGTGGGTTAGTGGGTGGGTTGGTTATATGCATTGTGTGAGAAAGTTAATTAAATGTAGTTTAAGCAGTGGGGTATAGAAAAACACTCTGTCTGTCAGACAGCAGCAGCTCATCCAGTGATAGAAGCGTATGTACGTTGGCCATGTAATCTCTGACACCTTTCCTCTCTTCTCCTTGACACGAGAACCAGCCATAAATACACAGGCTGAGGGTTAACAATTCACAACAAGGGGGAAGCATCTACTCCCATGGACATACAGTGTGCAGAATTCATCAGCATAGTGAGGGAACAGCAAACAGGTGTATTTTACCACAGAGCGGTGCGATTAGTTTGAGAGTATTGACAGCTGACATGCGTTTGGCTCCCCACCACCTGGCACTAAGGATGGGTCAGGGGTGTGAGCTGTGTCTAACACAGAGGCCAGGCTCACAGAAAAAGGAATCAGGGACATCTGGCTGATCCATCTCTACTGGCTGGCTGACTGGCTGACCGACTGACTGTGGTTGAATGACTGAATGGTTTGCTGACTGGCTGGCTGGCTGACTGACAGTCTCAAAGCATACCACCTCTTTTCATAGCTCAAGTCTTCCATTGCTGCTTTAATATCAGGGTGCTTTGGGGTCAAATGTTATGCCTACAGGCCCTTCAGTGGAATTCCTCTAGCATTCTTTTGCACCAGCGTTCATCTTTTTAATGTGGCTCTGCTCTGTGTTAATGTGGAACATTAATTCACATGTCATGTTCACACATTTCCCTATCTTCTGTACAGGGACGATGGGGAGTAGGATCAACCAGGCTCCCCTGAATTCACGATGGCCCCTTACATCTTTCCCAGCCCACACTTATTAGGCTGTTTTTGATGAAAGCCCTATGGTCCCTGGTCAAATAGGGAATAGGGTGCCTTTTGGAATGCAGTCTCAGACTTGCTGAGGTGGCGTCTGGCTCCATATCTCTTCTCTCTCCTCTCTCTCCCCTGGGTTGATTGTTAAGTGCCCCTTCACACGGAGAAATGCTCTGAGAGTAATTACCTGACCTTTGAGAAGACAAAAATTACACCACACCCATGCTGTCTCTCTTTCTCTTTCTCAGGGAGAGAGGGAGAGAGAGACAGAGACAGATGTTCAGCAGTTTTTACCTAATTAAGTAGAATACTATTGGATATTAATGTTGATAATCCATTAATATTCCTAAAATATCAGGAAAAAATTATTTTCTCTCTCTCTCTCTCTCTCTTTATCTTTTTCTCCTGCATGATTTTGGCTAAGTGATTGATTTTAGTGGTGACATTAGTTAGTGGCTTGGGGGACATTTGGTAGGGATGGCGTCTCAGGTGAAAAAGCCGTCCCTGTCTCTGTCATGTTTTCAGTTTTATGCCTGAGCCGAATGTGACGGTGGAGGATGTTATCCTCGCTGTGCCAACGTTCATTCCCAATGGCGAGCTGATGAGAGAGCTTGCATGTTACAGGAAATTTGCCAGCCCAATGAGAGAGTTATTGCTTGGATGTAAAAACCCACTGTTGAAACATGTTACCGCTTGTTTAATGCAGGTTTTCATGTTTTTAGACTCACTGACAAAAACTTTTGACATTTCCTATTGGTGAGGTTTAAAGAGAAAACCTACATGGTTTGTAAGACCACAGGTAGTCACGTGTTTTGATTGTGGGGAGATTGGACATAAGCAGCAGGCATGCATACACAGGGAGATGTGCCCAGTGTAATTACAGAAACGCAGGGTGATGTGCCCAGTGTAATTACAGAAACGAAGGGTGATGTGCCCAGTGTAATTACAGAAACAAAGGGTGATGTACCCAGTGTAATTACAGAAACGAAGGGTGATGTGCCCAGTGTGATTACAGACACGAAGGGTGATGTGCCCAGTGTGATTACAGACACGAAGGGTGATGTGCCCAGTGTGATTACAGACACGAAGGGTGATGTGCCCAGTGTAATTACTGATACGCAGGGTGATGTGCCCAGTGTAATTACTGAAACTAAGGGTGATGTGCCCAGTGTAATTACTGATACGCAGGGTGATGTGCCCAGTGTAATTACTGATACGCAGGGTGATGTGCCCAGTGTAATTACAGAAACGCAGGGTGATGTGTCCAGTGTAATTACAGAAATGCAGGGTGATGTGTCCAGTGTAATTACTGAGAAGCAGGGTGATGTGGCCAGTGTAATTACAGAAACGAAGGGTGATGTGCCCAGTGTAATTACTGATACGCAGGGTGATGTGCCCAGTGTAATTACTGATATGCAGGGTGATGGTGGATAGGAGTTGGAAGCAGTGGGGTGGAGCCTAGGGGCAATCGGCTTCCATGGAGCTGCCTGACGAGGATGAAGGAATGGAGAAAGAGATTGCTCCAGAGTCCAATGTTGGCGAGCTTTACACCACTCCAGTCTACACTTGGCATTTTGCATGGTGATCTTAGGCTTCTGTGCGGCTGCTCAGCCATTTCATAAAGCCATTTCATAAAGCCCCCGACGAACAGTTCTTGTGCTGATGTTGCTTCAAGAGGCAGTGTTGCAACCGAGGATAGATGATTTTTACGCGTTACATGCTTCAGCATTCGGCGGTCCCATTCTGTGAGCTTGTGTGGCCTACCACTTCGTGGCTGAGCCGTTGTTGCTCCTAGAGGTTTCCACTTCACAATGAGTGTGTGTGTGTGTGTGTGGGTGTGGGTTAGGTTTAGGATTAGGATTTTGAATGGGACTGAATTGTGTGTCCCCACAAGGTTAGCTCTACAGGACTGTGAGGCACATGGGAAAGGGTACATAGAGAATGCACAAAACTGTATTTGTCATAATATTAATTAAACACACATTTAATTTGAAACAAAAACAACATTTTATTCTATGACAGGTCTCTGTCATTGTCAGGTAGATTGGCAGGATTTAGAAGTTTGTCCATGCAAGAGAGATGGCCCAGATCATGCTCTGCGAATCTGTTGTTTATGCCTTGGCTCAGGTGTGAGATGAAGGCCATGCACACTCGCCTTTATGTGCTCACATTGCCATCCCTGCTGAATAGGAGTTTGTGGAGCACTGAGTAATAGGAAGCTGCATACTCAAAGTACTTGTATATGTTGTTTCCGGTGTCTTTTTATCTAGCAATTTTCTCTGTGTTTGACGTGTTGGAGGCCACAAGCGCAACATGATACAGGTCTCTGACCCACCCCTGTGCGTTTTCCAGTCATGACACTTGCACCAACGTTGCCCAGTACCACCATGTTCTTAAAATTGATACCCTTTGGTTTGAATGTTGCCAGAATGGCATTTGTGATTGTTTTGGCATCTAAATGCGGTATCATTACGAAGATAGTATTTGCCTGGCCCTCATACACATACAGTGGGGCAAAAAAGTATTTAGTCAACCACCAATTGTGCAAGTTCTCCCACTTAAAAAGATGAGAGAGGCCTGTAATTGTCATCATAGGTACACTTCAACTATGACAGACAAAATGAGAAAAAAGAATCCAGAAAATCACATTGTAGGATTTTTTATATGAATTTATTTGCAAATTATGGTGGAAAATATGTATTTGGTCAATAACAAAAGTTTCTCAATACTTTGTTATATATCCTTTGTGTCATGCATAGGTGTAATAGGTGGCAGGGAAGTCAGGCGCAGGAGAGTCAAATGGAGTTTAAATATGGAGTCTTTTAATAAAGTTCCATAACAATAAATGTACAAACAAAACATGGGTACGAAGACCCGACGCGCACCTATACAAACAATTACACTACACTGACAACAAATCAATCTCTGACAAAGACATGAGGGGAAACAGAGGGTTAAATACACAACAGGTAATGAATGGGATTGAAAACAGGTGTGTGGGAAGACAAGACAAAACCAATGGAAAATGAAAAAAGGATCAATGATGGCTAGAAGACCGGTGACGCCGAACGCCGAGCACCGCCCGAACAAGGAGAGGCAACGACTTCGGCAGAAGTCGTGACACTTTGTTGGCAATGACAGAGGTCAAACGTTTTCTGTAAGTCTTCACAAGCAGGGGGACACGTCTGGCACCGCAGGATTTGAGTCCCTGGCGGCGCGTAGTGTGTTTCTGATGGTAGGCTTTGTTACTTTGGTCCCAGCTCTCTGCAGGTCATTCACTAGGTCCCCCCGTGTGGTTCTGGGATTTTTGCTCACCGTTCTTGTGATCATTTTGACTCCACGGGGTGAGATCTTGCGTGGATCCCCAGATCAAGGGAGATTGTCAGTGGTCTTGTATGTCTTCCATTTCCTAATAATTGCTC
Organism: Oncorhynchus gorbuscha; assembly: GCF_021184085.1. Taxonomy (NCBI): domain Eukaryota; kingdom Metazoa; phylum Chordata; class Actinopteri; order Salmoniformes; family Salmonidae; genus Oncorhynchus; species Oncorhynchus gorbuscha. The sequence goes on along the minus strand of NC_060182.1, from coordinate 78,304,757 downwards.
CCACAGTTGATTTCTTCAAACCAAGTTGCTTACCTATTGCAGATTCAGTCTTCCCAGCCTGATGCAGGTCTACAATTTTGTTTCTGCTGTCCTTTGACAGCTCTTTGGTCTTGGCCATAGTGGAGTTTGGAGTGTGACTGTTTGAGGTTGTGGACAGGTGTCTTTTATACTGATAACAAGTTAAAACAGGTGCCATTAATACAGGTAACGAGTGGAGGACAGAGGAGCCTCATAAAGAAGAAGTTACAGGTCTGTGAGAGCCAGAAATCTTGCTGGTTTGTAGGTGACCAAATACTTATTTTCCACCATAATTTGCAAATAAATTCATTAAAAGTCCTACAATGTGATTTTCTGTATTTTTTTTCTCATTTTGTCTGTCATAGTTGAAGTGTACCTATGATGAAAATTACAGGCCTCGCTCATCTTTTTAAGTGGGAGAACTTGCACAATTGGTGGCTGACTAAATACTTTTTTGCCCCACTGCACCTCACGGCCATCACAAGTTTCATCTCGACTGCAACTATCACAGAATCGTCTATGATTATTTAAACACAGACTATGACCTATGTGTTTTGGTGGTACCCGACTGAAGAGCAGGGCAGCCGTTTTCTTTTTGCAGCTCTATCAACACTGAACTTGCTGTCTGGTATGTCCTCTTTTTCCATATAGTATACAGTTCGCAGTTGCACATTTTTGTAGTCATTTCTTTGCTTTTCTCCCTATTCCAATGTTTGTCTAAGTGACAGAGACTGTCACTGTCACATTCTGTTTCAGTCTCTCTCGCAGTCTTTGTCTCACATTCATTTTGATTTGCGGAGGCTTTAAAGAACCCTAGTAGTGTTCTTTCTGTTAATTGACTCATCATTGTTTATGTTGGCTAGCCATTACATTAATTTAAGCTTTTTCCTGCGGTTTAAATGTAACCTAGCAATGAAAATGTTACTCCCACCACACACACCCTCCCTGCACTGCCACAGACAGGCAGAGAGAAAGCGTGTGGTTTGGAGGATGAATGAGACGTTTCGGATAATGACAAAAATTAAATATAAACATTTGGAACTTGAAATTTAATGTCATGGACAGTACAAATGTGTTTTCAGAATGCATAAAATAAATAAATAAATAAATAATAATTGCGTAATTAACGCCACCTCTGCTCTAGTTGCACATGTGACATACTGGTAGAAATGAGATAAAACAGATTTCAGTTTCCCTGAGTGGTGGAACAAGTACCCAATTGTCATACTTGAGTAAAAGTAAACAGACCTTAATAGAAAATGACTCAAGTAAAAGTGAAAGTCACCCAGTAAAATAGTATTTCAGTAAAGGTTTTAAATATAAAGTTTCAAAAGTAAATGTAATTGATAAAATATACTTAAGTATCAAAGTAAAAATAAAAGTATAAATAATTTCAAATTACTTATATTTAGCAAACCAGACGGTACTTAAAAAAAAACATTTACAGATAGCCAGGGGCACTCTCCAAAACTCAGACATCATTTACAATCGAAGCATTCGTATTTCGTGAGTCCGCCAGATCAGAGGCAAAGGGATGACCAGGATGTTCTCTTGATAAGTGTGGGAATTGGACCATTTTCCTGTCCTGCTAAGCATTCAATATGTAACGCGTTCTTTTGTGTGTCGGGAAAGTGTATGGAGTAAAAAGTACATTATTTTTCATTAGGAATGTAGTGAAGTAAAAGTAAAAGTTGTCTTTGGGTGAGAATTTTCTTGTTTGCTTATGGCTTTATACAGCTTGTTGAGTGCGGTCTAAGCATTGGTTTGTGGTGGTAAATAGACAGCTATGATCAGCTATATCCTATCTCTTGGTAAATAGTATGGTCTACACCAGTGGTTCCCAAACTTTTTACAGTCCCGTACCCCTTCAAACATTCAACCTCCAGCTGCATACTCCCTCTTGCATCAGGGTCAGCGCAATCTCAAATGTTGTTTTTTGCCATCATTGTAAGCCTGCCCCACACACACTGCACGATACATTTATTAAACATATGAATGAGTGTGAGTTTTTGTCACAAGCCGGCTCGTGGGAAGTGACAAAGAGCTCTTATAGGACCAGGGCACAAATAATAACATAATAATAATAATAATCAATAATTGTACTCTTTTATTTAACCATCTTACATATAAAACATTATTTGTTCATCGAAAATTGTGAATAACTCACCACAGGTTAATGAGAAGGATGTGCTTCAAAGGACTCACATAACTCTGCAATGTTGGGTTGTATTGGAGAGTGTCTCAGTCTTAAAATGATTTTCCACACACAGTCTGTGCCTGTATTTAGTTTTCATGCTAGTGAGGTCAAAGAATCCACTCTCACATGGGTACAGTTGAAGTCGGAAGTTTACATACACCTTAGCCAAATACATATAAACTCAGTTTTTCACAATTCCTGACATTTAATCTTAATAAAAATTCCCTGTCTTAGGTCAGTTAAGATCCCCACATTATTTTAAGATTGTGAAATGTCAGAATAATATTAGAGGGAATTATTTCTTTCAGCTTTTATTTCTTTCATCACATTCCCAGTGGGTCAGAAGTTTACATACACTCATTAAGTATTTGGTAGCATTGCCTTGGGTCAAACGTTTCGGGTAGCTTCCCACAAGCTTCCCACAAAAAGTTGGGTGAATTTTGGCCCATTCCTCCTGACAGAGCTGGTGTAACTGAGTCAGGTTTGTAGGCCTCCTTGCTCGCACACGCTTTTTCAGTTCTGCCCACACATTTTCTATAGGATTGAAGTCAGGGCATTGCGATGGCCACTCCAATACCTTGACTTTGTTGTCCTTAAGCCACAACTTTGGAAGTATGCTTGGGGTCATTGTCCATTTGGAAGACCCATTTGTGACCAAGCATTAACTTCCTGACTGATGTCTTGAGATGTTGCTTCAATACAACCATATAATTTTCCTGCCTCATGATGCCATTTATTTTGTGAAGTGCACAACATAACCACAACATGATGCTGCCACCACCATGCTTCACGGTTGGGATGGCGTTCTTCGGCTTGCAAGCATCCCCCTTTTTCCTCCAAACATAACAATGGTCATTATGGCCAAACAGTTCTATTTTTGTTTCATCAGACCAGAGGAAATTTCTCCAAAAAGTACGATCTTTGACCCACGTGCAGTTGCAAACCATAGTCTGGATTTTTTATGGTGGTTTTGGAGCAGTGGCTTTTTCCTTGCTAAGTGGCCTTTCAGGTTATGTCGATATAGGTCTCGTTTTACTGTGGATATAGATACTTTTGCACCCGTTTCCTCCAGCATTTTCACAAGGTCCTTTGCTGTTGTTTTGGGATTGATTTGCATTTCTCGCATCAAAGCAAAGCATCTCCTGAGTGGTATGATGGCTGCGTGGTCCCATGGTGTTTATACTTGCGTACTATTGTTTGTACAGATGAACGTGGTACCTTCAAGCATTTGGAAATTGCTCCCAAGGATGAACCAGACTTGTGGAGGTTGTTGTGGAAATATTGAGCGAAATATTTGCACAGATACCGGAACTTGTAGATTCATTTAGACTTTATTACAACTTAACAGAGCCGAGCAATTCCATGGAACATCTAAATTCTCATATCACAGAGCCCTGCCTTTATAGTATTCTGTCTTTGCATAACGTATAGAATCCCCTCCCTCTATATGAAAATAGCTCCCCTTGACCTTTCTCCATCATTATCTTTCCGTCTCAGTTCTGGCTTGTTAACGCCAACATCTGACAACTGTATAGGTTATAATGGTAGTGGGGCCCTGGTCCTATATGTTCCATTCCTTATATAGCCATCCTAAGCACTGGACAGTCCAGATGCTGCTAATAATGGAAATGTAATCATAGTCATGAGTTTTGCTCCCAGAAGGTCTACAATTGTTTTTCTGAGGTCTTGGCTGATTTCCTTTTATTTCCGCATGATGTCAAGCAAAGAGGCACTCAGTTTGAAGGTACGCCTTGAAATACATCCATAGATACACCTCCTATTGACTAAAAGGATGTCAATTAGCCTATCAGAAGCTTCAAAAGCCAAGACATTATTTTCTGGATTTTTCCAAGCTGTTTAAAGGCACAGTCAACTTAGTGTATGTTAACTTCTGACCCACTGGAATTTGTCAGGACCCGGTTGCGAACCCAGGTCTCCGGAGTGAGAAACAGTCACTTAACCAACTGAGCCACGAATAGTCAGCAGAACCCTGAAGATGAGGCAGACACAGCAGTACTTGAGACGGTGTATTTAATGAAGTAAAAAGTGAAGTCCTTCAGGAAAACATGCAACTCCACGACCTCAAAAGGAATTCCACAAGAACAAAGGTAATCCTCCAAGACAAAAAAAGGTAAATCCACAAGGTGGTAGGTATAGCATAAAAGCCTCAAAAGATACTCAAAAATAAATAAACAAGAACAAAAAACAGAATTCCACAAGAGAGTCCACCGGGATCAACAATAGTTCACAGAATACTAGGGCTGGGTGCTAACATACAAACACAGAGCAAATAACTGAGGAAAACTAAGGGTTTAAATACAATCAGGGGAAACGAGGCACAGGTGCAAATAATAATGGGGATCAAGGGAAAACAAAAGGTCAAAAAGCACAATGGGGGCATCTAGTGACCAAAAACCGGAGCAACCCTGGCCAAATCCTGACAGAATTGTGATACAGTGAATTATAAGTGAAAAAATCTGTCTGTAAACAATTGTTGAAAAAATGACTTGTGTCATGCACAAAGTTGATGTCCTAACCGACTTGCCAAAACTATAGTTTGTTAACAAGAAATTTGTGAAGTGGTTGAAAAATGAGCTTTAATGACTCCAACCTAAGTTTATGTAAACTTCCGACTTCAACTGTACGTGGTTGCAAAGGGCCATCAGTGTCTTAACAGCGCGATTTGCCAAGGCAGGATACTCAATCCAGAAATCTGGCAGTGGCTTCTGATTAAATTACATTTTCACAGATCCGCTTGTTGCAATTTCGATGAGGCTCTCTTGTTCAGATATCGATAAGTGGACTGGTGGCAGGGCATGAAAGGGAAAACAAATCCAGTTGTTTGTGTCACCCGTTTCGGGAAAGTACCTGCGTAATTGCGCACCCAACTCACTCAGGTGCTTCGCTATATCACATTTGACATTGTCCGTAAACTTGAGTTCAATTCCTGTGAGAGTAACAATTAATGTGATTGGATGTTAATTATTTGACTCACCCAAATGTATAGCCCTGTTGGAAAATATGAATGGACTGTTTGGAAATTGTAAGATTTTATTTTTTTACAAAAAAAAGTATTAATCCTCAATTTGGGAATACCTGATCTGATCTACAGCTTATTTTGAGGTATTCTATCTCCGATAAGGAGAACCTTAAGACTTCCTTAATATTAGAGATTGCACACCAACTGTTGTTAACAAAGAGATTAACCTCTTCTGAGCTTTTCCGGCGTTGCAGTTTGGTCCTGCAAATGTATAGAAAAACCAGCTAGATTTATATTTACCAGCTAGATTTATATTTACCATGTCTTTGTTCAGCCTTAACTCAGAGAAACATAGGATATTACAGTTTTCAGATCACGTTGATAGGATAGCCTCGAACGGAGCTCATCCAGTTTATTCTCCAGTAATTGTATGTTCGCCAATAGAAAAAAGGGTAAAGGCGATTTATCCACTATTTGACGTAGTTTCTCCAAGTGTCCTGCACGCCGGCCTCTATAGCTCCGTCTCCTCCTTCTTCGAGTGTTGGGGATTTGAGCCTGGTAATCAATACCTAGGATAGGATAAGTAATCCTTCTCACCCCCCCCCCTTTAAGATTTAGACGCACTATTGTAAAGTGACTGTTCCACTGGATGTCATAAGGTGAATGCACAAATTTGTAAGTCGCTCTGGATAAGAGCGTCTGCTAAATGACTTAAATGTAAATGTAAATGTCTTTCGCTTCCGACTTATTGAAGTAGAAGTCCTCATCCAAATCGAGCTTAGTTATAGCTGTTCTGATGTCCAGAAGCTCTTTTCGGTCATAGGAAATGATGGAGGAAACATTACATGTACAAAAAAAACCTTATCAGTAAAAACAAGACACAAAATAGCATAATTGGTCAGGAGTCCGTAAAACGTCCGCTATAGCTTCCAGTGGTCACATGGCACCAGTAGAGTATAGCTTATAGGCTATTTAGTGCTAAATTATTACATGATTGTGAGGGGTTCTGTGTTTGAGATCCTAAGAAAATGGTGGGAGATGGGTGATATACTAAGGGTGTTTTGCCAGCACTCTGTCCATGGGACAGCTAGGATAAGGTCTACTATTCAGAGGCTGGCGCAGCATATTAAGGACAGGAGTTAAGCATGCATAAATGGAACATAATTCCCTTTTTATGCCCTTTTCTCTCTATGCGTATTCTGACCTTAAACATTAGAATAGCGTGCTATTCACCTGCTTTTCATTTTGGGTGAAGATCGAATAAATAAAGGTGTAGCAAGAGATGTGCCTTATTCTGACCTTGTCTTAAGTCCCTAATAATTCCACCACCTTTACGCGCGAGGATGAATAAGGTCTAGCGAACCTACTGACTCTTCTCTAAGAGGTTGTTGTTGCTCTCTGTATAAGCCTCCCATAGAGAAACATATTGATGATATACAGTGGAGGATTATTCATGGGGCTATCGCTACAAACAGGTATCAGTCATTAGTGAGGAGGGGGCGCCTGTTCTGTGGGGATGAGGAGACAGTGCAGCATCTGTTGTCCTTTTTCCAGGCTGGAAGGGTTGTTTCTGTCCTGGGTGGGTGGTGGACAGGCCTGGGGTTGGAGCTGACTCTGGACTTTTAATTTGGAGGGCCTAGGAATAGCGTAGCCAATAGTTTAGTAAACTACCTGTTGGAGCAGGCAAAAATGCCATTGTGCCAATGACCAGGAAACATGAGGTGAAGGGGGCCGGGTGTACGGACCCTACGGGCTGGTGAACAATCTGGGGGATTTTGTAGTGGTGTGGGAAGTCAGGGGTGTTCTATGTACAGTGGACAAGGAGGGCGGATTATTTCTAACTTTCTAGGTCTGTTAAAATGAAATTAAGTTTTCCTTTAATGCAACTATTGGGTCAATAAAGGTATTTAAAAAAAATCTAAATATCTCTCTCACTCTCTCTCTCTTGCACTCTCTCTCTCTCTGTTGCTCTCTTTGACTCTGTCTCTTTCTCTTTCTCTCTCTCTCTCTCTCTCTCTCTCTCTCTCTCTCTCTCTCTCTCTCTCTCTCTCTCTCTCTCTCTCTCTCTCTCTCTCTCTCTCTCTCTCTCTCTCTCTCTCTTTCCACGTCTGTCTCTGTCTTTGCATGGGCCTAAAGACAAGAAGAGTGGAGAGGCTGGATCTTCACCCCTGACAATTGCTCTCCAAATTGGTCCCTTTGACTTGATCTTTGGTCCAGATTAATATGGTTTACTGAGGATACAAGCCTCCACCATTTATCCTCCATGACCCTCCCAGCTGATAATGTTCCTACTCTCCTGCCATACAATTGCCATCCATCACAACAGCACCCAAAAGAGGTGCTCCAAAAGATTGTCCATGTAGGGCCTCTCCCTCATCCCTATGAAGTGGAGGGACATTACAAGGCCTATAAAGGATAGCCTCTCCCTCCCACATTCTTCAATACTAGGAGGAGCGCTCAAGAGGAGAGGTAATGGTGGAGAGTGTGTGTTTGTGTGTGTGTGGGTGTCTATATATTTGTATGTGTGTTTGTACGTGTATGAGTGTGTGTGTAGTGTGAGTGGGGGTTTCACTTAGACAGAGTTAAATGATATACAAAAGTGCTGTAGCAATTTATTTGCACTGGTAACCTCCATGGGAAGCCAAGTTGATACCCAGGCAGTTCAAAACCCTGTAAGATAAATGTGCTGCCTCCCAGCTAGTCGAAGGCAGGCACACTGCGGCTGTGCTGCGAAGGCTACAGCCTATACTCACTGCATCCAAACCACTGAGGAACCAGAGCCAGCTGTGTTCTCTTTCTGTTTGCTGGCAGAGTTACGTGTGCAGAGTAACTTACAGCAAAGGTCAATCATGTCATAGCCCATTACATTTTCGATTAAATTGATCAATTGTTATTCATAATATTCGCCACGTCTCACAGGTCAGCTAATGGAGACATTATAATGATATGGAGACATTATAATGATGCTCATGGAGCAGCTGCAGCGTCTCCAACAGTAAAATCACTAGATTTGTCCCTAAGATGGAAAATACCTTGACCAAGAGATATTAGCAGTACGAGCACTGTAGCATTGTCTCTATTTCTTATAAATATTGCTTGGCAGATGGCTGATAAAATACTATATCATCAGACACAGACACATTCAGGCACAAACTGCTAATTAGTTGATTCTGGGCTTTTGGAATTGGCAGCTCTTCAGCCTTAGCTCACTATTATTCCAACCCACTCATACTGAGGAGACTGTGGAAAGCACAGCTAAAGAAGAAGAAGAATTTGTTCTATGAAATTAAGACAGGCCATAGGTGAATATCTGTGATTACCTTATATTTACATGCCCATCCAATACCACCATCCAGGCTCAGAAGGAAAAGAGAAGATTTCACTTGGGCGCAGGCAGAATGCTTTAGCCATTGATTATATTTGCTCATGGAATGCAGATATATTGAATGGGTTCTTTCTCGTGTTATATGACTTGACCAGGACATCCACCAATACATTAGCTGACCCAACAAAAAGGCAGCAGTTAATACCTGCATTATAATTTATATTTGTCCTAAATGGGATCTTTCCAGCCATTCCTTATCCATGTAGCATTCCAATCCTACGCCCTCTCTCTACCTCTCTTTCTCTCTCCTCAGTGCCTATGGGGTCAGAGTGGAGGGGAGTTATTTTCTCCCCTCATAATTCACAGGTTACTGAATCTGCTTTGACCTTGCTGCTCTAACGTCAGCCCCACCCACCCGGCTGACGCACTGGGGGAGGGAGAGAGACAGGGAGAAACAGGAGGAGGGAGAAAGAGAGAGAAATTGGAGAAATACGAATTGTGGTGCATCAGTCAGTCCCCATGGTTGTCCATTTGTACGGCCCCTGCGCAAGCGTGCATAAACACTCGCGAGTCTTACGCAGCAAACCTTGTGGGGACATACAATTCAGTCACATTCAAAATTTCCCTAACCCTTAACATTTCCCTAACCCTTAACCTTAACCCTGAAATCTAACCTTAACCTTAACCCTAAAACTAACCCTAGCTCCTTAACCTAATTATAAACCTAACGCTAATTTTAACCTTAACCCTAAACCCACTAGAAATATAATTTGACCTTGTGGGGACCAACAAAAATGTTATGTCCCCAGTTGGTCAAATATTTGTTCGTTTACAATTTTTGTGGGGACTTCTGGTCCCCACAAGTATAGTTAAACATGTTCACACACACACACACGCACACACACAGGCACGGACGCTGACACACAGACACACACATTCATATAACATCCATTTTCTTAGACCTGGTTGCTAAGCAGTATTTCAGGCAGCATTTTAAGAGTGATGTTTCAATTCTAAAGAAACAGCAACGGCCACTGATTGGCTGAAAAGGTTTTTTCGAACTACCGGTAGTTTCTTTGAGAAGATATAAAGTTATCTGTGCATTTGAACAAAAGCATAAGTATCGTGAACAAAAATAGAAACACAATGCAATGAAAAATGTTGGTTGGTTTCCTTTTTCATGAGCTGAAATAAAAAAATCCAGAAATGTTCCATACTACAAAAAGCTTATTTCTCTCAAATGTGTAAAAATGTGTTTACATCCCTGTTAATGAGCATTTCTCCTTTGCCATGATAATCCATCCACCTGACAGGTGTGGCATATCAAGAAGCTGATTAAACAGCATAATCATTACACAGGTGCTGGGGACAATAAAAGGCCACTCTAAATGTGCATTTGCTGGATGTGGAGGTCCTGGGCTGGTGTGGTTACATGAGGCTGCGGTTTTAAGGCCGGTTGGATATACTTCCAAATTCTCTAACTGAACGGATTTGCCCCCCCCAGGATGGTCCATTTACTTTGTGCTATTATAATTTACGCTATTTTCATTGGGGCAGTTCCCCCGAATAGCAAATAGCTGGCACAACAATCTAAGCAATGTTCGTATGACCTATGCTCCCACGAAGCTGGCAGTTACTGAGGCGCAGAGTAGCAACTGAACAGCTTGTTTTGAATAATATATTTTTTGAACAATACATTAATTATATAATATATATTTTTAAATAAAAGTATTTATTTGTATTTTTTGGGACCAATCACAAGTGGAGCGCGGCCACTAACGCCCTTCTGGGTGAGGCTATGCTGGATGTTAACCTGGTGTCTCAGCCAGCGAGCTCTGCCGGGTGGTGTGTGTGTGTGTGTGTGTGTGTGTGTGTGTGTGTGTGTGTGTGTGTGTGTGTGTGTGTGTGTGTGTGTGTGTGTGTGTGTGTGTGTGTGTGTGTGTGTGTGTGTGTGTGTGTGTGTGTGTGTGTGTGTGTGTGTGCACATCTGTGTGTGTATTTATGTTAGTGTACTTGTGTGTCGTGGGGAGGGGGAGTCCCTCCCGGGGGTGTGGGGTGAATCGGAGGACAGATGCAAGAGGGATACTAGCAGCTCCTCCATTCCCCCTCTACCTGGGCCATTGGGCCACCTCCTAACTGACACAGTGGGAGGACAATGTGTTTCTTTCTCCTGAGCTAATGTGCCTGAAAAAGGCCATGTTCATTATTAATCATCCGTCCAAACCATCAGCTTCACCTGCATGACTCCCTGATGACAGAAATAATACACACAGTTTCCGCGAGGGGCAGGCTCCATCCATGCTCCTTCCGTGCTCCATCCGTGCCAGGCATGCAACCCAGCAACAGGCTGAAGAAATCTCTTTTCTCTCTCTCCCCCTTTTATCTCTCTCTCTCTCTCTCTCTCTCTCTCTCTCTCTCTCTCTCTCTCTCTCTCTCTCTCTCTCTCTCTCTCTCTCTCATTTTCAATGTGCATACAGATGGGATCTCAGGTCCTTTGGTGAAACGAACACTATGAAATATATATTTTTGCAAGCTTAGACTATAGTAGGAGACAGGAGGAGGTGGTGGTGATGAAGGTAACAGGTCAGTTTATGTTCTATAGAAGAAGACAAGGCATAGCATGGATTTGAGGCATGTGTCACATTACGTACTGGGAGAGAATCTACAGTTGAAGTTGGAAGTTTATATACACCTTAGCCAAATACATTTAAACTCAGGTTTTCACAATTCCTGACATTTAATCCTAATAAAAATTCCCTGTTTTAGGTCAGTTAGGATCACCACTTTATTTTAAGAATGTGAAATGTCAGAATAATAGTAGCGAGAATGATTTATTTCAGCTTTTATTTTTTTCATCACATTCCCAGTGGGTCAGAAGTTTACATCCACTCAATAAGTATTCGGTAGCATTGCCTTTAAATTGTTTAACCTCGGTCAAACCTTTCGGGTAGCCTTCCACAAGCTTCCCACAAAAAGTTGGGTGAATTTTGGCCCATTCCTCCTGACAGAGCTGGTGTAACTGAGTCAGGTTTGTAGGCCTCCTTGCTTGCACACACTTTTTCAGTTCTGCCCACACATTTTCTATAGGATTGAGGTCATGGCTTTGTGATGGCCACTCCAAGACCTTGACTTTGTTGTCTTTAAGCCATTTTGCCTCAACTTTGGAAGTATGCTTGGGGTCATTGTCCATTTGGAAGACCCATTTGCAACCAAGCTTTAACTTCCCGACTGATGTCTGATATGTTGCTTCAATATAACTACACAATTTTCCCGCCTCATGAGCCCATCAATTTTGTGACATGCACCAGTCCCTCCTGCAGCAAAGCACCCCACAACATGATGCTGCCACCCCTGTGCTTCACAGTTGGGATAGTGTTCTTCAGCTTGAAAACATCCCCCTTTTTCCTCCAAACATCCCCCTTTTTCCTCCAAACATAACAATGGTCATTATGGCCAAACAGTTCTATTTTTGTTTCATCAGACCAGAGGACATTTCTCCAAAAAGTATGATCTTTGTCCCCATGTGCAGTTGAAAACCATAGTAGCTTTTTTATGGCACTTTTGAAGCAGTGGCTTCTTCCTTGCTGAGCGGCCTACCAGGTTATGTCGATATAGGACTCATTTTACTATGGATGTGGATATAGATACTTTTGTACCTGTTTCCTCCAGCATCTTCACATGGTCCTTTGTTGTTGTTCCGGGATTGATTTGTACTTTTTGCACCTAAGTACGTTCATCTCTAGGAGACAGAACACGTCTCCTTCCTGAGCGGTATGACAGCTGTGTGGTCCAATGGTGTTTATACTTGTGTACTTATTGTTTGTACAGATGAATGTGGTACCTTCAGGAATTTGGAAATTGTTCCCAAGGATGAACCAGACGTGTGGAGGTTTACAAATAGTTTTCTGAGGTCTTGGCAGAGTTCTTTTGATTTTCCCATGATGTCAAGCAAAGAGGCATTGAGTTTGAAGGTAGGCCATAAATACATCCACAGGTACACCTCCAATTTACTCAAATGATGTCAATTAGCTTATCAGAAGCTTCTAAAGCCATGACATCATTTTCTGGAATTTTCCAAGCTGTTTAAAGGCACAGTCAACTTAGTGTATGTCAACTTCTGAACCACTGGAATTGTTATACTGTGAATTATAAGTTATTATAAGTTATTATAAGGAATAATCTGTCTGTAAACAATAGTTGGAAAAATGACTTGTGTCATGCACAAAGTAGATGTCCTAACCCACTTGCCAAAACTATAGTTTGTTTTAAGAAGATGATAATATAATAGTGCAATAAAAGATAACAGTATCCCATTTTTCTCAGAGTAGGTTTGGGCTTAGGTTTTCCTCAAACCATAGGAAAAAAGTGTCTGTATGCTAGAAGCAACGGGGTAGTTCCTCAGCTCCAGACGTTAAGCCATTCTGGCAGTGGAGGCTCATCATAAGACGCGTTTTTCCTTGTGCTGCTCTGCACTGGGGAGAGCAAACAGAGATCACAGAATGAGACTTGTGAAGTGTCACAGTCAGACATTAGGAATCAGCACAACAGGCACTTCTTTAGTTCTCACTGATCTTGGTCTGCCGAGCTGAGACGAGACGAGCTGCAGCTAGCCTATTTACTGTAGTACAACAGAACCTGTACAACATGGCTGTGAGGTGGGCTGCTTTCTCTGTCTCTCTGGCAACCCTTTCTATTTCAATTCACAGCTCAAGTGTTGCAGAAGTTCAAAGAGCTTTGCTGGAACAGAGGCAGAGCGCGGAGCAAGGATATGTTTCTTCAGGAATGACTAATGAACATTGGGAGTCAAAAAGAACTCTGTTACAGATTTAGGATCTTTTTTGAGCCTGTTTGCTACAGATGGAAAATAATTCTGCAGCAACAGCAAATGTGAATGATTATGTGGATTTGAATTAATGTAGGTGTTGATACGTTTTTAGTAAGAGAAAATCAAGTCTGAAATGTCAAAGTGGAAATTACAAACTTCAACAGCCTTTTAAAACCTCAAATACACTACAAGATCCTACATCTGTAGTGGGAATCTATTCCCTACGGATTTATAATAAAAAGTTAATATGACTGCTAACACAGACATCAGCCGTATAGCATAGATACTGTACAGTAAAAGTCAAATGAATATACTTGATTTGCCAATGATCTTGGAGCCTTCTTGGACTAACTGCGATATAGCCAAGGTGGGCGTTTAGAAATTACATATGCAGCAAGTGAGTCTTACAGGCTGTTCAGCACAGCTCTCAGCTGTACAACTCAAGAGCATGTCAAGGGCATACATGTATTGCCTGGGTTTTCACTCAGCTTTAGTTGAAAAGTGACATTAAAAGTTGAAGTAAAGAGGGTAGTCACTGTTCCACCTAAGTCATCCAGACAGGCACATCCTTAATCTCTCATGGGGGAAGAAGGAAGTGCTGTAGCAGCAGAATCATCTTCTATTTGTCTTCTAGTCCTTCTGAGCTCTGACTCGGCCATTATAGCTTCAACGTCAACTGTTGATCAACTCTCTGTTTGCAAGAAACCATTGGTCACGTGCAAGCATGAATGCACAAATGCACACACATACTCCACTGAGAGGATGAAGGAAACAGAATGTTCACGAGATCCAGGGCTAATACTGTACATTACTGATGGCTGATGGATAAATAACTATCTCTCTCTTTATCTCTTTCTATCTCTGTAGTTAATTTCTCCAATGTTATTTTATATCGTTATAAATTGGAACTTGGTTATTACAGTACAGACCTTTTTCAGACCATCTCAGTGTAATTGCTAATTCAGGTATATAGTTATCTTGAACCGAAGACTGTAGTTTTTTCAAAAGCAGAAGTAGGCCTACAACAAGCGATATGGCTCACGTATTGTACAAGTCATGGTATCAAACACCGGGCATCTGTGTGTCAGGGGTTATCCAGGTTACGGAGTGTATTTGTTGGCAGAGTAGTGGGCACCTGTAACAAAGTGGTTTCATGTTCAATCAAAAAGAAAATGCAGAGACAGATATGAAATAAGAGCGTCTGCTAAATGACTTAAATGTAAATGTAAATGTAAGGCCAGATGATACAGTAGAAAGGCATATACTCTGAGTCACCTGTCACTTTAGTTCTTAGTCCCGCCCATATCATTAGTTCATGCAGAATGGAATGGGATTGGATTTGAACTAACGTTCTGAGGATATACAGTGCCTTCAGAAAGTATTCATACCCCAAAAGTATTCATACCCCAAAAGTATTCATACCCCAAAACGTATTCCACATTTTCTTATGTTATGGCCTGAATTCAAAATGGATTACATGCCTTTATTGTCTCACCCATCTACTGTACACACAATACCCCATAATGAAAAAGTGAAAACATGTTTTTAGAAATGAAATGCAGAAATATTTCATTTATATAAGTATTCACATCCCTGAGTCAATACCTTTACATCTGCATTGCTTGTTGTTTGGGGTTTTATGCTGGGTTTCTGTTGTCAGCGATTAGGTGAATGGATAAGTGGAGTCAGGCGCAGGACACAGGTATGAGTAATAAACGTGAATTTACTCCAAATGTAAGCAGTGTTCCAACAAGGAAAAATACAAATATCCAGTGCACAAAGAACAAACCCACATGACAATGACAATCACTCACAAAACAGAAAGGGAAGCCAGAGGGTTAAATAAGGAACCTTGATTATGGAATGGAAACCAGGTGTGTATAATGAAGACAAAACAAAACAAAAATGAAACATGGATCGGTGGTGACTAAAAAGCCGGTGAAGTTGACCGCCGAACTCCGCCCGAACAAGGAGAGGGACCAACTTTGGCGGAAGTCGTGACATCTGTATAGCAATTTGTGACATCTGCTGATGTAAAAAGGGCTTTATAATACATGTTAGAATCCCATGTAAGAAACAAAGCGATTATAGCTGTGATTATTTCTGGGTAAGTCTCTTAAGAGCTTTGCACACCTGGATTGTACAATATTTGCACATGATTCTTTTTTAAATTCTTCAAGCTCTATCAAGTTGTTGTTGATCATTGCTAGACAGCCATTTTCAAGTCTTGCCATAGATTTTCAAGAAAATTTAAGTCAAAACTGTAACTAGGCCACTTATGAACATTCAATGTAGTCTTGGTAAGCAAGTCCAGTGTATATTTGGCCTTGAGTTTTAGGTTATTGTCCTGCTGAAAGAATAATTTGTCTCACAGTATCTGTTGAAAAGCAGGTTTTGAACCAGGTTTTTCTCTAGGATTTTGCCTGTGCTTAGTTCTAATCCATTTATTTCTATCCTAAAAAACTCCCTAGTCCTTGCAGATGACAAGCATACCCATAGCCTCATGCAGCCACCAACATGCTTGACAATATGAAGAGTGGTACTCAGTGATGTGTTGTGTTGGATTTGCCCCAAACATAAGGCTTTGTATTCAGGACATAGAGTACATTTCTTTGCCACATTTTTTGCAATATTACTTTAGGACCTTGTTGCAAACAGGACGCATGTTTTGGAATATTTTTTATTCTGTACAGGATTCCTTCTTTTCATTCTGTAATTTAGGTTAGTATTGGGGAGCAACTACAATGTTGTTGATCCATCCTCAGTGAACTCCTATCACAGCTTGTTTTAAAGTCACCATTGGCCTCATGGTGAAATACCTTCACCATGCTCTACCAATAGGTGCCCTTCTTTGCAAGGTATTGCAAAACCTCCCTGGTGTTTGTGGTTGAATCTGTGTTTGAAATGCAGTCCTCGACTGCGGGACCGTACAATTATATGCATGTGTGGGTAACAGAGATGAGGTAGTCATTCAAAAATCATGCTGAACACTATTATTGCACACAAAGTGAGTCCATGCAACTTATTATGTGACTTGTTAAGTAAATTGTTACTTCTGAACTGATTTAGGCTTTCCATACTAAAGGGGTTGAATACTTATTGACTCAAGACATTTAAGCTTGACATTTTTTATGAAATTGTAAAAATGTTGACATTGTGGTGTATTGTGTGTAGGCAAGTGACACAAAAATCTACATTTAATCAACTTTAAATTCAGGCTGTAACACAAAAAAGTAAATGGGTGTGAATACCTTTTGATGGCGCTGTAAATAAAATATCGAGAGGGTGAAGATAAGATGTTTGCTTTGAAACTGGGGCAAACAATGGTGATGGAGTTCTGTGTCATGGCAGGGATAGAGGGGATGGAAGGGATTTCACATTTCAGAATGGGATTGAAGCTAGAGAATAAACTAGCTGCTTGATGAAAATGCCACCAGGGACAATAAATGGGTTCTAGAATTGTTGTCGCATTCTGACAATGAATGAAGCTCCAATGATGGTACTGGGATGAGAAATGGAATTGAAAATAACATAGGAGGGGGATGACTTGAAGAGTTAAAAGTGCTGATTCAAACATGTTTGTTTGGGTGTAGGGTGGGAACAGAATACATACAGTACACTACATGACCAAAAGTATGTGGCTCAAAGTCGGCGTTCCAGTCAATGTTCCAATTAATCTCAAAGATGTTTGATGGGGTTGAGGTCAGGGTGTTATGCAGGCCAGTCAAGTTCCTCCACACCGATCTAGACAAACCATTTCTGTACAGACCCCGCTTTGTGCAGGGCGGCATTGTCATTCTGAAACAGAAAAGGACTTTCCCGAAACTGTTACCACAAACTTGGACGAACAAAATTGTCTAGAATGTCATTGTATGCTGTAGTATTAAGATTTCCCTTCACTGGAACTAAGGGGCCTAGCCTGAACCATGAAAAACAGGCCCAGACCATTATTTCTCCTCCACCAAACTTTACTGTTCACACTATGCATTCGGGCAGGTAGGTTACTCCTGCCATCCGCCAAAACCAGATTTGTTTGCCGGACTTCCAGATGGGGAAGCGGGATTTATCACTCCAGAGAATACATTTCCACTGCTCCAGGGTCCAATGGCTGTGAGCTTTACACCATTCCAGCCCACGCTTGGCATTGCACATGGGGATCTTAGGCTTGTGTGTGTGCGGCTGGTCGGCCATGGAAACCCATTTCATGAAAAGCTCCTGAAAAACAGTTCTTGTGCTGACATTGCTTCCAGAGGAAGTTTGGAACTCAGTTTTGCAACTGAGCTTAGATCATTTTTTACATGCTACGCGCTTCAGCACTCGGCGGTCCCGTTCTGTGAGCTTATGAGGCCTACCACTTCTCAGCTGAGCCATTGTTGCTCCTAAACGTTTCCACTTCACAATAACAGCCCTAACAGTTGACCAGGGCAGTTCTAACAGAGCAGAAATTTGACGAACTGACTTGTTGGAAAGGTGGCATCATATGGCGGTGCCACGTTGAAAGTCACTGAGCTCTTCAGCACTCTACTGCCAATGTTTGTCTATGGAGATTGCATGGCTGTGTGCTCGATTTTATACACCAGTCAGCAATGGGTGTGGCTGAAATAGGCAAATCCACTAATTTGGAGTGTCCACATACTTCTGTATATATAGTGTATATATCCTGCCATTCAAAGATGGAAAAATGTAAACATTTATGAAATAGCCTTAGAAACATCTAGTCATTTACCCATGGTTAAGCAAAGCTTATCTAATTCTCTTGCTTTTCTTCTCCAGCTAACTTAAACACACACGCAAAAGCACACACACACGCAAAAGCACACACGCAAAAGCACACACACACACACGTTATATTTCCACTGTATTAACAACATGATTCCCAACACAGCTCCACCTTTCCAAATCTCATTCCTTCTAGGCACAACTCAAAGCACAGGTTGTTTACAACAAATTGGAACAAATTCTCTAGATGAGCTTCTGTAATATTTCCCAGCTTAGCGTTGATAAAGAAAATATTTCCAGATAGATCAATACCTGATGTTTATTCCTCACAAATGGACAGGCCCCAGATGTAAATTAATCCTTTGCTCCACTTGGCTATGTTTTGTAATCTGCACGAGAGAGGCATTTATTTTAAAATAACGCCACACATATTATCTAAAGCTGTTTATTATACCCCGCCGGCTTTGATCACAGTAATACTCCAGCAACCAAATACATGACTCCCCCTTTGAAGATAATGCCAGAGGAACCAAGGAGTCTAATGCTATACTTTCCTGGAAAACAAAACACATAGTTGTTTCTCTGTGGGTGTTTTGTTTTTAAACTCCCCCCATCCCGGATCTGTTTCGGTCTGCAGCCAAAAGATTGCTTGTCAAATACGCCTCTTTCTTTTACTCTAAATGTCAACAAATAACTGGAGTTTTAGACAGTTCCTGTAAAATATGCATAGATCTCTTTTCCTCCCAACAGCAGAGAAGACTGCATGGTGAGACCCCCCCCCATGAAGATATTAACTCATAATTAATAAAACACTTGTATTGTATTTCAAAATCATTTCTAACAGTCGTCTGGCATAATCTTTATGGGGGGGGTTCCTAGCTTTAGGGCAAAGCTAGTTCCACCATTGGGGTGCCAGGACAGTGAAGAGCTTGGCCTGGGATAAAAACGTTTTGATCAGTGTGTTATGAAAATGAAGTGCAGCCAGCAAGGTTCTTTGGATGATTCACATTCTAACTGCCACATACTGTATCTCTCATGACAAGACATTTGTCTGAATAAACCCTAGGTCAGCTAGAGTGTCAAGAGTAAAGATCATAAGAAATTGGAGAATAATTCTCACATAGAGCTGGACAATTGACAACCATACATTTAAAGGAAGAAAAAGAACAGGGAGAAAAGTTCCCAAATTATCATTTCATCCAATTGAGCTCAGCTAAATGGAAGCTTCATGCTTGAACTATTAGATAGCTTTGATAACTTTGATAGCTTTACTCACATACAGTATTACAGCTTAATAATATTCCTTTGACATTTTAGCTTTTGAAAATGCAATGTGAAGCAGTGGTGGCTATCTAGTTGTTAGTCTATGTTGAATGAGGTGTATTTTAGCCAGGGGTGTAAAGTACTTAAGTTAAAAAAACTTTAAAGTACTACTTAAGTAGTTTTTTGGGGTATCTGTACTTTACTTTTTATATTTTTGACAACTTTTACTTTTACTCCACCACATTCCTAAATAAAATAATATACTTTTTACTGCATACATTTTCCCTGACACCGAAAGTACTCATTACATTTGGAATTCTTAGCAGGACTGGAAAAATACACACACTTATCAAGAGACCAGTCGCGAGCTGCCCAGTGAAGCAAGCCTACCAGACGAGCTAAATGCCTTTTATGCTCGCTTCGAGGCAAGCAACACTGAAGCATGCATGAGAGCACCAGCTGTTGCAGATGACTGTGATCACCCTCTCTGTAGCCATTGTGAGCAAGACCATTAAACAGGTCAATATTCACAAGGCCGCAGGGTCAGTCGGATTACCAGGATGTGTACTCAGACCATGTTTTCACTGACATTTTCAACCTCTGACCGAGTCTACAACACCTACATGTTTCAAGCAGACCACAATAGTCACTATGTCCAAGAAAGCAAAGGTATCCTGCCTAATGACTACTGCCCCTTAGCACTCACTTCAGTAACCATGAAGTGCTTTGAAAGACTGGTCATGGCTCAAATCAACACCATCATCCACGGAAACCCTAGACCCACTCCAATTCGCATTCTGCCCCAACAGATCTACAGATGACGCAATCTCAATCACACTCCCACCTGGGCAAAAGGAACACCTACGTGAGAATGCTGTTCATTGACCACAGCTCAGCGTTCAAAACAATAGTGCCCACAAAGCTCATCACTAAGCTAAGGATCCTGGGACTAAACACCTCCCTCTGCAACTAGATCCTGGACTTCCTGATGGCCCCCCAGGTGGTAAGAGTAGGCAACAACACAAATGCCACACAGTTCCTCAACACTGGGGCCCCTCAGGGGTGCGTGCTTAATCCCCTCCTGTACTCCCTGTTCACCCACGACTGCGTGGCCAAGCACGACTCCAACACCATCATTAAGTTTGGTGATGACACAACAGTGATCACCGACAACGATGAGACAGCCTATAGGGAGGAGGTCAGAGACCTGGTAGTGTGGTGCTAGGACAACAACCTTTCCCTCAAGGTCAGCAAGACAGAGGAGCTGATCGTGGACTACAGGAAAAGGAGGGCCGATCAGGACCCCATTCTCATCGACGGGAATGTAGGGGAGCGGGTCGAGAGCTTCAAGTTCCTTGGTGTCCACATCACTAACAAACTATCATGATCCAAACACACCAAGACAGTCGTAAGGAGGGCATGAAAGCACCTTTTCCCTATCAGGAGACTGAAAAGACTTGGCATTGGTCCCCAGATCCTCAAAAAGTTTTACAGCTGCACCATTGAGATTATCCTGATTGGTTGTATCACTGCCTGGCATGGCAACTTCTCTGCATCTGATCGCAAGGCGCTATCGAGGGTAGTACGTACGGCCCAGTACATCACTGGGGCTAAGCTTCCTGCCACCCAGGACCTATATACTAGGCGTTGTCCGAGGAATGCCCAAAAAATGGTTAGACTCCAGTCAGATTCAAATCAACTTTATTATCCAACTAGGGGGACATTCATTTGGTCATGTGCTTAAAAATACAGTACATAAAACATGAACACACAAACTACAGAAAATAATTTATTCAAAGTGCTACAGATACACATTTAAAGTGAAAGTGCAATATACTTTATACTCAAGGGACCAACAGACAATTTATTACACAGCCTAATGGCTGTTGGAATAAAAGAGTCCACACATCTATCTGTTTTAATTGTATTTTGAAGAAGTCTCTTTCCCCTTGCTGCTGCTGTGGTGTAATATTGAGTGAAGGGGATGAGTACTGTAAAATACTTTCAAGTTTTAGGAGGATGAGTTTTGTGTACAGGTTGGTGGCTAATACTTGATCTATACCAATTATCCTTCCCTGCGTCTTAATCAAACGCTGAAGCTTGACTTGGTCTTGCGCTCACATTTTTTCAAACATGCATATCAGACCACAGGACAGCACACTCTGCAGGGCAGATTTATTGAACATTTGTAATATATGGTAGTCAACATAAAAATGGATCAGTTTGTGTAAAAAAATTATTCTCTGTTGCAAAGGAATAGTCACATAAGTATGTGGTCACTCTATCAACTGATTCCCCATTGATCTTCGTAGGGGGTACTGGAGTTTTGTTCTTTCAATCTCCATCTCTTTTGTTTTGCTAACGTTTATTTCAAGAAAGTGATCTGCACACCATTGGACCATTTTTTTCTGTTTCTCTGTCAAAACCTTGTGGAGAGACTGGGTGGAAGAAACCCTAAACAGCAGTGTCATCTGCATATTTACGGTGTCATCTGCATCAGAGGCGTGACAATTGTCTGTGTACAGTGTGTACTGTATCGGTGAAAGTATGCAACATTGAGGGGCATACGTATTCACCGTTCTAGAGGTGGCGGAGTTAAACTTCACTTGTTGAGTACGTTCACAAGGAAACTATTAATCCACTTGATCAGTAGAGAGTTGACACCCAAATTCACCACTTTATCCACCTGTAGGTGGGGTTGGATGGTGTTAAATGCACTACTGAATTCAATGAATACAATTTTCATTAGGATATTTGCCTTTTCTAAATGTTTGTAGATATTGTTCAGCATGACCAGTAACGCATTATCAACACCCCTGGAAGCACCGTAGGCGAATTGATTTGAGTCTAATTGGGATGAGAGACCAGAAAGAATATGTTTTTGAATAATTGGGACAATGAGCGACTTCTTCCATAAATCTGGAATTATCCCACTGTTCACTGACAGCTGGAACAGCTTCTGGAATGGTAGTGTGAGCTAGTCTGCGCATGCCTAAAGTGCCTTGCTGCTGACCTCGTCTGGACCATATGATTTTCGTGGGTTGACATGTTGAATGTGTTGCTTGACATCATTCACAGAGATATGTATTTCAACAGCTGGTATGCTGTCTATACTGTCCAAGGCCACTTTCTGCTGCGATGTAAAATCACACATGTCAAACCTACAATAGAAACTGTTCAAATCATTTGCAAAAGCAAGGTCATTTTCCACTGTCATACAATGTCTCTTTGGTTTGTAGCCTGTGATGGTTTTTAGCCCTTGCCAGGCATTTCTATTGTCCTTTAAAAGTTTTTCTATTTCGTCTTTGTATGCTGCCTTGCGTCTGAATATTTTTCCTTTCCTCTTTACTGCCACCTGATTTAAACACTCTTTTTTTCTGGTTGGGGAGTTATTTTAATTCCTGAGTTACCCACAGTTTATTATTGGGGTACAGGGGTTACTTTCTTTTTTGGGAATAACGAGATCCTCACAGAAACGGATGTACTCAGAGACGGTATCCATTGCCATCCATCCAGGTCATCGGCGCTGTCCATCAGGGCTGCCCAGTAGTGGACTTAAAACAGTCCTGGAGGGCTTCGGTTGCTTCTGGAGTCCAGCTTTAATTCTCCACCTTTTCAGCCTTCTCTCGCTGCAGACGCACTTTGTAGACTGGGATGAGCTGAGTCGTAGACTGTTCTCTCTGCTTCCGCACGGCAAGCGGTACCGGAACATCAAGTCTAGGTCCAAAAGGCTCCTTAACAGCTTCTACTCCCAAGGCATAAGACTGCTGAACAATCAATCAAATGGCCACCCAGACTATTTATATATACCCCCCTGTTATTAAACTGCTACTACTCACTGTTTATTATCCGTGCATCGTCACTTTACCCTTACCTACATGTATAAATGACCTAGACTAACATGTACCCCACACATTGACTCGGTACCAGTACCCCCTGTATATAGCCTCATTATTGTTATTTTATTGTGTTACTTTTTATTGTATTTTTTACTTTAGTTTATTGAGTAAATACTTTCTTAACTCCATTTCTTGAACTGCATTGTTGGTTAAGGGCTTGTAAGTAAGCATTTCAATGTAAGGTCTACACCTGTTGCATTTCATTTTGATTTGACATCCCTTGTCATCCCTACTGCCTCTGATTTGGCCGACTCACTAAACACAAATGCTTCATTTGTAAATGATGTCTGAGTGTTGGAGACAGTCTCTGGCTATCTGTAGATAGAAAAACAAGAACATTGTATCGTTTGGTTTGCTTAACATAAGCCACTTCAAATGATTTATACTTTTACATTTGATACTTAAGCATATTTAAAACTAAATACTTTAAAACTTTTACTGAAGTAGTATTTTACCCGGTGGCATTCACTTTTACTTGAGTCATTTTCTATTAAGGAATCGTTACTATTACTCAAGTATGACAATTGGATACTTTTTCCACCACTGCTTTGAGCCTCTAGGTATTCATGCATTCACCTTTTATTTGATTTTCAAGGTTAAAATGAATATGTAAATGTCTTTAAAAAGAAATACATGCATTAAGCAAACTGGTACATTTACATGAGCATGTACCTTTCAAACAAATAAAGTCGGAGGTTTACATACACTTAGGTTGGAGTAATTAAAACTAGTTTTTCAACCACTCCACAAATTTCTTCTTAATTAACAAACTATAGTTTTGGCAAGTCGGTTAGGACATCTACTTTGTGCATGACACAAGTCAATTTTCCAACAATTGTTTACAGACAGATTAGTTCACTTATAATTCACTGTATCACAATTCCAGTGGGTCAGAAGTTGACATACACTAAGTTGACTTTGCCTTTAAACAGCTTGGAAAATTCCAGAAAATGATGTCTTGGCTTCAGAAGCTTCTGATAGGTAAATTGACAGCATTTGAGTCAATTGGAGGTGTACCTGTGGATGTATTTCAAGGCCTACCTTCAAACTGAGTGCCTCTTTGCTTGACATCATGGGGAAGCCAAGACCTCAGAAAGCAAATTGTAGACCTCCACAATTCTGGTTCATCCTTGGGAACAATTTCCAAATGCCTGAATGTACCACGTTCATCTGTACAAAGAATAGTACGCATGTATAAACACCATTGGACCACACAGCCGTCATATCGCTAAGGAAGGAGACGCGTTCTGTCTCCTAGAGATGAATGTACTTTGGTGCAAAAAAGGTAAATCAATCCCAGAACAACAGCAAAGGACCTTGTGAAGATGCTGGAGGAAACAGGTATTATATCCACAGTAAAACAAGTACTATATTGACACAACTTGAATGGCTGCTCAGCAAGGAAGAAGCCACTGCTCCAAAACTGCCATAAAAATGCCAGACTACAGTTTGCAACTTATTATGAGAAGCTTGTGGAAGGCTACCCCAAATGTTATACCCAAGTTCAAATCAAATCAAATCCAATTTTATTTGTCACATACACATGGTTAGCAGATGTTAATGCGAGTGTAGCGAAATGCTTGTGCTTCTAGTTCCGACAATGCAGTGATAACCAACAAGTAATCTAACTAACAATTCCAAAACTACTGTCTTATACACAGTGTAAGGGGATAAGGAATATGTACATAAGGATATATGAATGAGTGATGGTACAGAGCAGCATACAGTAGATGGTATCGAGTACAGTATATACATATGAGATGAGTGTGTAGACAAAGTAAACAAAGTGGCATAGTTAAAGTGGCTAGTGATACATGTATTACATAAGGATGCAGTCGATGATGTAGAGTACAGTATATACATATGCATATGAGATGAATAATGTAGGGTAAGTAACATTATATAAGGTAGCATTGTTTAAAGTGGCTCGTGATATATTTACATCATTCCCATCAATTCCCATTATTAAAATGGCTGGAGTTGGGTCAGTGTCAATGATAGTGTGTTGGCAGCAGCCACTCAATGTTAGTGGTGGCTGTTTAACAGTCTGATGGCCTTGAGATAGAAGCTGTTTTTCAGTCTCTCGGTCCCAGCTTTGATGCACCTGTACTGACCTCGCCTTCTGGATGATAGCGGGGTGAACAGGCAGTGGTTCGGGTGGTTGATGTCCTTGATGATCTTTATGGCCTTCCTGTAACAACGGGTGGTGTAGGTGTCCTGGAGGGCAGGTAGTTTGCCCCCGGTGATACGTTGTGCAGTCCTCACTACCCTCTGGAGAGCCTTATGGTTGAGGGCGGAGCAGTTGCCGTACCAGGCGGTGATACAGCCCGCCAGGATGCTCTCGATTGTGCATCTGTAGAAGTTTGTGAGTGCTTTTGGTGACAAGCCGAATTTCTTCAGCCTCCTGAGGTTGAATAGGCGCTGCTGCGCCTTCTTCACGACGCTGTCAGTGTGAGTGGACCAATTCAGTTTGTCTGTGATGTGTATGCCGAGGAACTTAAAACTAGCTACCCTCTCCACTACTGTTCCATCCATGTGGATAGGGGGGAGTTCCCTCTGCTGTTTCCTGAAGTCCACAATCATCTCCTTAGTTTTGTTGACGTTGAGTGTGAGGTTATTTTCCTGACATCACACTCCGAGGGCCCTCACCTCCTCCCTGTAGGCCGTCTCGACGTTGTTGGTAATCAAGCCTACCACTGTTGTGTCATCCGCAAACTTGATGATTGAGTTGGAGGCGTGCGTGGCCACGCAGTCGTGGGTGAACAGGGAGTACAGGAGAGGGCTCAGAACGCACCCTTGTGGGGCCCCCGTGTTGAGGTTCAGCGGGGAGGAGATGTTGTTGCCTACCCTCACCACCTGGGGGCGGCCCATCAGGAAGTCCAGTACCCAGTTGCACAGGGCGGGGTCGAGGCCCAGGGTCTCGAGCTTGATGACGAGCTTGGAGGGTACTATGGTGTTGAATGCCGAGCTGTAGTCGATGAACAGCATTCTCACATAGGTATTCCTTTTGTCCAGGTGGGTTAGGGCAGTGTGCAGTGTGGTTGAGATTGTATCGTCTGTGGACCTATTTGGACGGTAAGCAAATTGGAGTGGGTCTAGGGTGTCAGGTAGGGTGGAGGTGATATGGTCCTTGACTAGTCTCTCAAAGCACTTCATGATGACGGAAGTGAGTGCTACGGGGCGGTAGTCGTTTAGCTCAGTTACCTTAGCTTTCTTGGGAACAGGAACAATGGTGGCCCTCTTGAAGCATGTGGGAACAGCAGACTGGTATAGGGATTGATTGAATATGTCCGTAAACACACCGGCCAGCTGGTCTGCGCATGCTCTGAGGGCGCGGCTGGGGATGCCGTCTGGGCCTGCAGCCTTGCGAGGGTTAACACGTTTAAATGTCTTACTCACCTCGGCTGCAGTGAAGGAGAGACCGCATGTTTTCGTTGCAGGCCGTGTCAGGGGCACTGTATTGTCCTCAAAGCGGGCAAAAAAGTTAAACAATTTAAAGGCAATGCTACCAAATACTAATTGAATGTAAGTAAACTTCTGACCCACTGGGAATGTAATGAAAGAAATAAAAGCTGAAATAAATCATTCTCGTCTCTATTATTCTGACATTTCACATTCTTAAAATAATGTGGTGATCCTAACTGACCTAAGACAGGGAATTGTTACTATGATTAAATGTCAGGAATTGTGAAAAACTGAGTTGAAATGTATTTGGCTAAGGTGTATCTAATCTTCCGACTTCGACTGTATAAAATGTTTAATATTTCTCAATAACACAGGCCTACTGTACTGAAAACGTTCAATATGAAAAAAGTCACTCTTTTTTGTAAACTTTAGAAATATACATATAGTTTTTATAAAGAAACCACCTTGATTTCAGTCACAATTTTAAAAAACGCGCCTGCCTGTTCCACAGTGATATCCAAATGTAAATCCTCTACCATAAGACTAGATGTTTAAGAGACTCAATGATTAATCACCTTTCATCTTCAGCTCTATTATCTAAAATACTTTTTTTTGCTTTTCACTTGGCAAAATAGTTTTGCGTTGAATCAGACTTTCTTTTCACTTGTGGGCCTCTAAAACAACCTTTCATCCTTCTTAGAGAAAAGAATCCCTAATTTAGGTGTTAACCGATAATTCTGCTCTGGTCTATCTCGGTGGAGCAGACCCTGGCTATTATCCTTCCTTCTTATTCCAGAACTGAAAGGTGTGATCCAGTTTAGAGCTTAATTAATAGTTTTAATGCTTTCCGCCTGCTCACCCCTCCCTGTATATATTATATTACAATATTAATTTTGTAAAACTTTGAGTCTATATGAAGGTAAATGAAATGATACAGCATGCATACTGTATGTATGTGATACTTCTGTCCATAAATCGTTGTGATTTTTTTGGAATTTATGAATAAATAACAAAATAACATCAAACACAAAGTATCATGCCAAGCTCACAATATTAAAATAATAATTTTCCTGCAACTGTTTACTTATTGACACTTATCTCATACTCTTATACTTACTGCATCTCATAAGTGTCACAAATATGAAATTGTATTCCCCCCGTAACACAAAGCAGAGACTATTTCAGACTGTATGAATATGCAAACTGCAATTAAACATGTATAATTCACATGATGCATATACACAGCATTGAGATGGTGGTGAGCATCTGTGAGGAGGTTTTTAATAACAGAAAATGCAAAGCCATCTTGATCCTTGTTAGGCTGGATTGCATCTGATATATTAATCAGGCCACAACAGCAGCAGTTGGATTCATTTGTCATTTTACAAATGTAATGAAGGTTTACCTAATTCTGTCCACTTCCCTTAGCTCTTCTCCCTTCCCTTGGTAGAGGGTTCTCTTTAGGTAGTTTCCTAGATACAGTAAATGTGCAATAATTGATGTAAAAAAAAGTTGAAATGAAAAGCTTTGTGGTGTATAGAAGGGATAACATACACATCCCTGTTCAACCCTAACCCTAACTTCATGTTCACATCCCGGTTCAACCCAAACATAACATTAGCTTCAGGTCCACATCCCAGTTCAACTCGAACCCTGACCCTGGCTTCATGTCCACAACCTGGTTCAACCCTAACTCTAGCGTTATGTCTTCATCTCAGTTTAACCCTAACCCTCAAACTCAACCCTAGCCTTGTTGAGAACCAGGCATCCATCCTTAATCAGAAAGCCCGGTGAAGTCAATAGCAGAAAGTAGCTACAAAGTGGTGGAAACCCAGTGTAAAACACGCCTCACAACATGTCAAACCAATCAAATGACTTGATTGGACGGTGTTCAAAACGTTTCCACTAGATTAGTGCCGTAGGAGCAACAGCGTGAGGATGGCTGCGAAATTGCTGATTAAAACTCCATCAAAATATGTTGATGTATGTCATGTTTGTGGTGAACCGTATGACTGTAAAAGGAACAAGCTTTTATTGTATAAAGATCTTATGAAAGAGATTGGTATTTTTTTCACTATCTATTCAAAGCATGGGGTTATTAAATGGCTGACAAGTATTTGTTTGAAATCTATCACTTGATATATTCATTTCAGAGAGACAAATATTCATGTTTTTTTGCAAAACGCTATATACAGTATCCGCCTCACTCTCAGAGAAATAAGTAGTACTACTAGGTTTTACACAGTCAAATGTAACAAATACCTACATTTTTAATAAATAACTGTACAAATCTTACATTTGTGACATCAACATTTTAAAACATGTTTTCAAAAAATGAATCAATACAGTAATATGAGATCTGTATGTAAAACATTTACATTTGAAAAGTGTAATTTAGCATATGTTCTTATACAGAGTGACTTACAGTGAGTGCATTCAACTTAAGATAGCTAGGTGAGACAACCACATATTACAGTCAAATATACAGCAAATTAATATTCCCGTTCCAGCTAAACATTGAATATATAGTGTTTTGCAAAAGAAAATAGATTAATAAAGAATCTGAGAACATTGAACATGAACAACAAATCAAATCAAATCAAATATATTTATATAGCCCTTCGTACATCAGCACTGTATCTCAAAGTGCTGTACAGAAACCCAGCCTAAAACCCCAAACTGCAAGCAATACAGATGTAGAAGCACGGAACATGAAACATTAATACATACACATGAAGGTACCTATAGGCAATAATTTCTGGTGAAAAAACACAAATGTAAAAAAATTGGTGGACATAGTGTACTGGAAATAAACTCTTAATTTGCACCTGAAAACCCATGTCACTGGTCTGGTACCATGTAAGGTACATCCCTTGTAGCTTTAGTTATAGGTACATAATTGTACCCCAGTTCATATTTCAGATAGTACTTTTCTTACATATAGTTCACAGGTACAAAAGTGTGCTTTTAGAAAATGTTGCCTTTATAGGGAACCACCCCAGTGACAAAGCAATTTGTTCCTTGAAAGTGGCAAAAATGTACCTCGACCATAGACCACTTAAACTGATGCAACACTTCCAATCACAGGTGGCAAAAAATAACGAACTTAAAATGACGCCCCTACTAAGCCACGCTTCCAATATAATTTCCCAGTGTGCCTTGCCTTTTCGAGTAAATTGTACATTTCCAGCCAGAGTTAGGATATCCAACAGTTGGATTTTTTATTCTCCCACAACTGGTATTCAGAATGACTGCCAGGGTTAGAAACATTGTGAGGAGACTACCTAAGGCATTTAAAGTAGGGGCAAAAAAATATATCTATCTGATTGGTTATTGTAGAAAAATGTATGTTATTTGTCTTTGTGCAGCATAAGATTAATCAATCAATGTACATGAAAAAACACAGATATTAAAAACAATCCCAGAAAATCCACCTGCGGTAGAGCATGCTGGGAAATAAAATAATGATCATGGTACTTATGTTTTAGGATACCACCTGAGTGACAAAGCCGTACCTTTTGGTGGGTACAAATACACACATACAATAATCTGTAAGGTCCCTCAGTCGAGGACTGAATTTCAGACACAGATTCATCCACAAAGACCAGGGAGATTTTTAAATACAAAGAACAGGGAGGTTTTCAAAGACAAAGACCAGGGAGATGCTTAACACCTCGGCCATCCTACAATCTAAGCCTGATGCCCTCAATCTCACACAAATGATCAATGAACCCACCAGGTACAACCCCAAATCCGTAAACACGGGTACCCTCATTGTCACGACTCCGACCGAAGGACACTCCCCTTCCCGTTCGGGTGGCGCTCGGCGGTCGTCGTCGCCGGCCTACTAGCTGCCACTGATGATTTCCTCCCCCTCCTTATGTGTTTATTGAGTGCACCTGTTTTGAGTTAGGTAGTTAGTAGTAAGGCTTTATTAGTTAGCCGGCCCGCAGGGTTCCTTGTGTGGGATTAATTATTGTGACCGTCTGTTTGGTGTACGTGTGTGCATGTCTATGGGTTTTGTGTTTTCCACTTTTGTGGGTTTTTTCTGGACAGTTTAAGTCCCCCTGTTTGGGGCATTTGTTTGTTCATTACACCCTGTGTTTTCGTGAGGGTTGGCTTTTGTTCGCCGTTTCTCAGTGCATTAAAATAGCACTCCCCTGAACTCTCTGCTTCCTGCGCCTGACTCCTCACCCACTACACTCAGACCGTTACACTCATAGATATCATCCTCACCAACTTGCCCTCCAAATACACCTCTGCTGTTTTCAACCAAGATCTCAGCGATCACTGCCTCATTGCCTATATCCGTAATGGGTCTGAGGTCAAACGACCACCCCTCATCACTGTCAAACGCTCCCTAAAACACTTCAGCGTGCAGGCCTTTCTAATCGACCTGGCCCGGGTATTCTGGAAGGATATTGACCTCAACCCGTCAGTAGAGGATGCCTGGTTATTCTTTAAAAGTGCCTTCCTCACCATCTTCAATAAGCATGCCCCATTCAAAAAATGTAGAACCAGGAACAGATATAGCCCTTGGTTCTCTCCAGACCTGACTGGCTAGACAATCTGGACCCTCTCTTTCTAAAATGATCTGCCGAAATTGTTGCAACCCCTATTACTAGCCTGTTCAACCTCTCTTTCGTATAGTCTGAGATTCCCATAGATTGGAAAGCTGCCGTGGTCATCCCCCTCTTCAAAGGGGGAGACACTCTAAAACCAAACTGCTACAGACCTACCTGTATATTTATTCTACCCTGCCTTTCTACGGTCTTCGAAAGCCAAGTTAACAAACAGATTACCCAACCATTTCGAATCCCACCATACATTCTATGCTATGTAAACTGGTTTCAGAGCTGGTCATGGGTGCACCTCAGGCACGCTCAAGGTCATAAACGATATCATAACCGCCATCGATAAGAGACATTACTGTGAAGCCGTATTCATCGACCTGGCCAAGGCTTTCGACTCTGTCCATCACAACATTCTTATCAGCAGACTTGGTTTCTCAAATGATTGCCTTGCCTGGTTCACCAACTACTCCTCTGATAGAGTTCAGTATGTCAAATTGGAGGGCCTGCTGTCCGGACCTCTGGCAGTCTCTATGGGGGTGCCACAGGATTCAATTCTCGGGTCGACTCTTCTCTGTATACATCAATGATGTCGTTCTCGATGCTGGTGATTCTTTGATCCACCTCTACGCAGACGACACCATTCTGTATACCTCTGGCCCTTCTTTGGACACTGTGATAACTAACCTCCAGATGAGCTTCAGTGCCATACAACTCTCCTTCCATGGCCTCCAACTGCTCTTAAATGCAAGTAAAACTAAATGCATGCTCTTCAAACGATCACTGCCCGCACCTACCCGCCTGTACAGCATCACTACTCTGGACGGTTCTGACTTAGTATATGTGGACAACTACAAATACGTAGGTGGCTGGTTAGACTGTAAACTCTCCGTCCAGACTCACATTAAACATCTCCAAACCAAAATTAAATCTAGAATCGGCTTCCTATATTGCATGCAACAAAGCATCCTTCACTCATGCTGCCAAACGTACCCTCGTAAAACTGACTATCCTACCGATCCTCGACTTTGGCGATGTCATTTACAAAATAGCCTCCAACACTCTACTCAACAAATTGGATGCAGTCTACCAAAGTGCCATCCGTTTTGTCACCAAAGCCCCTTATACTACCCAGCACTGCGACATGTACACTGTGTACGCTGGCCCTCGCTTCATACTCATCGCCAAACCCACTGGCTCCAGGTCATCTACAAGTCTCTGCTAGGTAAAGCTCCGCCTTATCTCAGCTCACTGGTCACCATAGCAGCACCCACCCGTAGCACGTGCTCCAGCAGGTATATCTCACTGGTCACCCCCAAAGCCAATTCTTCCTTCAGCAACCTCTCCTTCCAGTTATCTGCTGCTAATGACTCGAACAAACTGCAAAAATCACTAAAGCTGGAGACTCTTACCGCCATTACTAGCTTTAGCACCAGCTGTCAGAGCAGTTCACAGATCACTGCACCTGTACATAGCTCATCTGTAACTAGCCCATCCAATCTACCTCATCCCCATACTGCATTTTTTTATCTTGCTCCTTTGCACCCCAGTATCTCTACTTACACATTCATTTTCTGCACATCCTACCATTCCAGTGTTTAATTTCTATATTGTAATTACATCACCACCACAGCCTATTTATTAACTTACCTCTCTTATCCTACCTCATTTGCACATGCTGTATATAGATCTTTCTACAGTTTTATTGACTGTATGTTTGTTTATTCCATGTGTAACTCTATGTTGTTGTGTGTCGAACTGCTTTGCTTTATCTTGGCCAGGTCGCAGTTGCAAATGAGAACTTTTCTCAACTAGCCTACCTGGTTAAATAAAGGTGAAATAAAATTAAAATATTTTCCAATGACTCTCAAGGGAGGGCACCTATTGGTGGACAGGTAAAAATAAAAGCAGACATTGAATATCCCTTTGAGCATGGTGAAGTTATTAATGACATTTTGAATGGTGTATCAATTCACCCAGTCACTACAAAGATACAGGTGTCCTTCATAACTCACTTGCCGGAGAAGAAGGAAACTGCTGCTCAGGGATTTCACCATGAGGCCAATGGTAACATTAAAACAGTTATAGAGTTAAAGGCTGTGATAGGAGAAAACTGAGGATGGCTCAACAACATTCTACTTTGGCAAAGTGGGTGGGTTTATATCATACCTGTTTGGCCCTGTCCGGGGGTGTCCTCGGATGGGGCCACAGTGTCTCCTGACCCCTCCTGTCTCAGCCTCCAGTATTTATGCTGCAGTAGTTTATGTGTCGGGGGGCTAGGGTCAGTTTGTTATATCTGGAGTACTTCTCCTGTCCTATCTGGTGTCCTGTGTGAATTTAAGTATGCTCTCTCTAATTCTCTCTTTCTCTCCTTCTTTCTCTCTCTCGGAGGACCTGAGCCCTAGGACCATGCCTCAGGACTACCTGACATGATGACTCCTTGCTGTCCCCAGTCCACCTGGACGGTGCTGCTGCTCCAGTTTTAACTGTTCTGCATGTGATTATTATTATTTGACCATGCTGGTCATTTATGAACATTTGAACATCTTGGCCATGTTCTGTTATAATCTCCACCCGGCACAGCCAGAAGAGGACTGGCCACCCCACATAGCCTGGTTCCTCTCTAGGTTTCTTCCTAGGTTTTGGCCTTTCTAGGGAGTTTTTCCTAACCACCGTGCTTCTACACCTGCATTGCTTGCTGTTTGGGGTTTTAGGCTGGGTTTCTGTACATAACTTTGAGATATCAGCTGATGTACGAAGGGCTATATAAATACATTTTATTTTAGTTTATTTACTTACTCCACAATACTAACCTAAATGACCGAGTGAAAAGAAGGAATACAAATATGCCAAAACATGCATCCTGTTTGCAATAAGGCACTGAAGTAAAACTGCAAAAACAAAATGGCAAAGAAATTAACTTTATGTCCTGAATACAAAGTGTTTTGTTTGGGGCAAATACAACACATCACCGAGTACCACTCTTCATATTTTGAGACATGGTGGTGGCTGCACCATGTTATGCGTATGCTTGTCATTGACAAGGACTAAGGAGTTTTTAGGATAAAACATATCTGGAATAGAGCTAAGCAAGGGAAAAATCCTAGAGAAAAATCTGGTTCAGTCTGCATTCTATCTGACATTGGGAGACCAATTCATCTTTCGGCAGGACAAGAACCTAAAACACAAGGCCAAATATATGCTGGAGTTACTTACCAAGATGACATTGAATGTTCCTGAGTGGCCTAGTTACAGTTTTGACTTAAATCGGCTTAAATCTATGGCAAGATGGCTGTCTAGCAATGATCAACACCAACTTGTCACGATCGTTACAATGAGTGGACCAAGATGCAGCATGGTATGGTTCCATCCTCTTTATTTTGAAGTGAAACTCAAAGAAAACAATAAATGCACAACAAAACATGAAGCTGCTCTTGTGCTCACAGGCAACTATACATAGTCAAGATCCCACAAAGCATAAAGGGGAAATGGCTGCCTAAATATGATCCCCCAATCAGAGACAACAATAAACAGCTGCCTCTGATTGGGAACCATACCAGGCCAACATAGAAATATAATCACCTAGATGTCTCATCCTAGTCACACCCCGACCTAACTAACATAGAGAATAAAAAGCCCTCTATGGACAGGGCGTGACAGTAGCCCCCAAAGGTGCGGACTCTGACCGCATTACCTGACTCAATAGGGGAGGGTCCGGGTGGGCATCTACCGTTAGGGGAGGCTCCGGTGTGGGGCGAAGTACCCACTCCGCTCGTGGATACGTCATCCTCAATAGCGGCTCCGGTGAGGGGATAGAAGCCGGAAGTTCCGGACCGTGGATCGTCACCGGAGTAACCGGACCGTGAATCGTCGCTGGATGCTCCGGACCGTGGATCGTCGCGGGGGGCTCCGGACCGTGGATCGTCGCCGGGGACTCCGGACTGGGAACCCTCGCAGGAAGCTCTGGACCGCAGACCATCGCTGGAAGCTCTGGAGCACAGACCGTCGCTAGAGGCTCTGGACCACAGACAGTCGCTAGAGGCTCTGGACCGCCGAAAGTCGCAGGTGGTTCAGGACCGTTGACCATCTCAGGAGGTTCCGGACAGGTGACCATCGCTTGAGGTTCCGGAATGTGGACCATTGCCGGGGGTTCTGGACTGTGAACCATCGCCGGAAGCTCTGGACTGGGACCAGTCGCCGGAATCTCTGGACTGGGTACTGTCGCCGGAATCTCTGGACTGTGGGGCCGGTACAGGTGGCACCAGGCTGGTGACACGCACCTCAGGGCGAGTGCAGGGAGGAGGCACAGGACGTACTCGACTGTGGAGGCGCACTGGAGACCTGGTGCATATAGCTGGCATCAGTTGTACCGGAACTTTAACACACTTCTCAGGACGAGTATGGGGAGTTGGCACAGGACGTACTGGGCTGGGAAGACGTACTGGAGACCTGGTGCGTATAGCCGGCATTACTTATACCATAACTTTAACCCTATTACAGGGTCTGAGTCACTGGCTTAATGGTGCTCTTTCATGCCGTCCCTAGGAGGGGTGCGTCACTTGAGTGGGTTGAGTCACTGACGTGATCTTCCTGTCTGGGTTGGCGCCTCCCCTTGGGTTGTGGAGATCTTTGTGGGCTATACTCAGCCTTATCTCAGGATGGTGAGTTGCTGGTTGAAGATATCACTCTAGTGGTGTGGGGGCTGTGCTTTGGCAAAGTGGGTGGGGTTACATCCTGCCTGTTTGGCCCTGTCCGGGGTTATCGTCAGATGGGGCCACAGTGTCTCCCGACCCCTCCTGTCTCAGCCTTCAGTATTTATGCTGCGGTAGTTTATGTGTCAGGAGGCTGGGGTCAGTCTGTTATATCTGGAGTATTTCTCCTGTCTTTTCTGGTGTACTGTGTGAATTTAAGTATGCTCTCTCTAATTCTCTCTTCCTTTCTTTGTTTCTCTCTCGGAGGACCTGAGCCCTAGGACCATGACCCAGGTCTACCTGGCCTGATGACTCTTTGCTGTCCCCAGTTCACCTGGCCGTGCTGCTGCTCCAGTTTCAACTGTTCTGCCTGAGGCTATGGAAACCTGTCCTGTTCACCGGACCTGCCACCTGTCCCAGACCTGCTGTTTTCAACTCTCTAGAGACAGCAGGAGCGGTAGAGATACTCTGAATGATTGGCTATGAAAAGCCAACTGACATTTACTCCTGAGGTGCTGACCTGTTGCACCGTTGACAACCACTGTGATTATTATTATTGGACCCTGCTGGTCATCTATGAACATTTGAACATCTTGGCCATATTCTGTTATGATCTCCACCTGGCACAGCCAGAAGAGGACTGGCCACCCCTCACAGTCTGGTTCCTCTCTAGGTTTCTTCCTAGGTTCTGGCCGTTCTATGGAGTTTTTGCCAAGCCACTGTGCTTCTACACCTGCATTGCTTACTGTTTGGGGTTTTAGGCTGGGATTCTGTACAGCACTTTGAAATATCAGCTGATGTAAGAAGAGATTTATAAATACATTTGATTTGATATTATATATTAAAACAGAATTCAGTTTTCCCTCAGCTTTTTATACATTTTCTGCAATGTTGTAAACTAGCATATGCAACAACTCTCAGCAAAATGTATTTGGTTGGAAAACAGTGATGAACATCACATGCAACACCTCTTCTACAGTCATGTGGGAAGGGTTTTAGAAATGTAACATCCAATAAAATGTAGCCTCTGGAAGCCAGCTGTCTCGATCTTGATTTGGAGGTACTGTATGTCTACGGGAGACTACCTCAACCCTAACTTTTACCTAGCATTTAGTTTGGCCACACTAACTCTAACCCTAGCTGTTTTAGACCTAAAGTTACATACTAAGGCTGGAATTCTATTTAATCAAACACACTGCAACTAAAACAGCATTGCTGAAAAAAATACAAGGTTTAGAGGGTCAAACTAATTAAAACTAAAACTTCCAATTAAAAGGAACATGTCTGGTGCATTTTGCCTTAAGCTACAGTAATGACACATTTTCCATAAGATAAGAAATTACACTTTTTACATTACTCTAAGTGAAATGATCATGAGTCATTATTCCTTATTTTGAAGCTAGAAAAAGTTATAATGAATGTGCAGACAGCAACTTCTTTTGTGTTGTAAATCAAATACAGTGCCAGAGTAATGCGGACAAAGTGTGAGCCAAGTGGTTTTGGAGTAACAAAGGTCTCACCGTGTTTGGCTTTAAAACTGAATAAACAGCAATGAACTTAATAACACAATTAGCTTGAATTTGATAGAGGTTGTGAGATATAGCTGTTCTGTGCATCATTTACAAGGAAAGCCGATGTCAGCATCTTCTGAATGGGAGATGAAGAGAACTGCAAAACCCGGTGATGCACACAACTCATTTGGATTGAAATGTTCAAAGCGGCGACTCTTGTCTCTGACGGCACATAATTCAAACTTCTCAGGAATAGAAAGGAGAAGAAACATCTTCCCTGACTAATTTACGGAGTGATGCACATGCACGCACACACACACACACACACACACACGTAAATCTCTCAATATGATGTTTAGGGGCAAAAGAGTGTTATCATTTCACCAGATATTTTTCACTACAGTGTACGTCATTTCAAAGTTTATTTTAATTCATGAATAGAGGTGCCTATTTTTATTTTAGTAAGTCCACGTGAAAAAACTCCTATTGAGTCTGAATGTGTGTGTGTGTGAATGCATTAGTGAGAGTGTGTTTGCATGTGCGTTCTTGTCTGTGTGCGTACACGTATGCCCCCATGATTCAGTACAATCCTGTCTCACAACCCAGACAAGTAACTGCTCACATTGTGATAAGAAGCCTCCAATTGAATAAAGCTTTGCATCCATTGAGGAGAAAATGAAGATAGAAAAGCACAACCGTATCTTACCTTTTTGTTATAATTTCAAAACACGAAGACATTCTCATAGCTCAATATCAATATGGGGGGTGTTGTGTGTTGCTTTGAGATATGCAGAGCATTGAGCAACCACTTTTATCCTGTTTGGTGACAGAGCGAGAGAGAGAGAGGAGAGATCGGGAGAGAGGAGAGATCGGGAGAGAGAGAGAAACAGCGAGAGAGAGAGAGACAGAGAGAGAGAGACAGAGAGAGAGACAGAGAGAGAGAGACAGAGAGAGAAACAGAGAGAGAAATGAGCTAGAGTGAGTAGCGTATCCAGAGCATCCCTACATGCTTGCTTGCCTGCAGAGTGGTTCTGCTTGCTTGCCTGCAGAGTGGTTCTGCTTGCTTGCCTGCAGAGTGGTTCTGCTTGTTGCATGCTGGGTGGTTCTGCCTGCCGGATGGGTGGCTGTTCCCCTGCTGGGTGTGATCTTCCTCATTGGGGCTAGTCTGATATGTAATCGTGATTTGATATGTAATGGCTCTCCGCAGGCGTCCTCCCGGCTCACACAGCTGGATGAGCTATGGCTCCAGGAAGTTCTGAGCCCAGCGGGCTAGAAGCTGTCAAACTGACATCCACTGAATAAAAATGTACTATAAATGACATCCATCATACACAAATGAAAAAACACGTTAACCAAAGCACATGTTATGTATTTCCTCTTATATAACACCCATTACAAATGTGACTTCCAACTTCCACTCAACAGCAGCCAGTGCAACGCTACAACAAAAGGAGTTATATATAAAAATGCTACAAGGTTATAGCGTGGTGAGACGTACTGTGAAGGAAGACTATCACTTCATACTTTAAACTGTTGATCAAAAAACAGGAAGTAACCGCAAACACGTTTTGTAATCTTCATTAAACCACACTTTCATTCAATTAAATATGAAATTGTTTACTGGGCATGCTAGCTATTTGTTTCACTGAACACAGATTCAATTAGAGTACATTTGTAGCCAGGTGGGTAAACCTGAGCGTTTCTCTCTAGGAATAATTAAAATGCTTTACTCTTAAAATGGTCCTCAATACTGATATTTAACTGGAGAGATTTTGGCTTTGCTTTGTCTTAATTTGTGGACTCTTTCCTCATTTTAAAACACTGTTTTCTGATTACATGTAATTTACAACATTTAATTTGGATTAAGTTGGATTTTGATTGACTTTGGTGTCTCTTGCTAGATCAGGTCCTTATTCGATGAAAAGCTGTTTCCGGTAGAGGCTAAATTAAATGTGGATTTTATAGTCAATATCTACCAGCCCTCCTCTCTCTATCTGCTCTGAGACCTATTGTAGATAGATGAAAAGTGTCAGTAATACCAATGCACATATGAGCCTAGTGGTTAGAGCATTGGACTAGTAACCGAAAGGTTGCAAGTTGCAAGTTTGAATCTCCGAGCTGACAAGGTACAAATCTGTCGTTCTGCCCCTGAACAGGCAGTTAACCCACTGTTCCTAGGCCATCATTAAAAATAAGAATTTGTTCTTAACTGACTTGCCTAGTTAAATAAATAAAGGTAAAATAAATATGAGAACAGAGGTAAAAACCCAGCCAGCCATCACTTTGGGCACCAGAGGTGTTCAGAGGCACAGGTCTGTAAGTAATATGTGGTAGCAGTACCGACCAGGAAGGCATCAGGGCCACCCCCAGAATTTGAGAATAATAGCATCATTCGTTCAAGGAGGCTTAGGTTGCAGTATTCAATTTGGAGAGGAGGAAGAAGGGAAAAGAAAAGAACAGGGTTTAAAATTGCCCAGGCAGCACAACCTGAGATAAAGTTT
Source organism: Oncorhynchus gorbuscha (assembly GCF_021184085.1). Taxonomy (NCBI): domain Eukaryota; kingdom Metazoa; phylum Chordata; class Actinopteri; order Salmoniformes; family Salmonidae; genus Oncorhynchus; species Oncorhynchus gorbuscha. The sequence continues at coordinate 78,264,852 of NC_060182.1, read as the reverse complement.
TTCTGAGGCGTGAAAATGATAAAGGGAAATGAATAATGGAAGGAAGGTACCCAGAGTACCTTGCTCTACTGAACAAGAATGCCCCCCTGGCTGACAGACAGCAGTATTTATGTTTGCTCTAGGTCTGAACCAAGTCTACATCTGTAATATCACCCTATTCCCTATGTCAGAGGTCGTGAACATTTTCGGGCCCAGGGACTCCCGCCCAGGCTAAGCAAAAATACTTTTTTAACATGTCTTGTCTTATCAGTAAGTAATAAACAGTTTAAAATGATTAGATTTGGTAGATGATAGTTTTTCATCATTTTGACCTCCCCACGTAATAATTGGGGGTGGATCGAAATGTATAGAATGTGTACCTGGAGGAAAATGGGGGAGGATTCAGTATTTTTGTTTATCTAGTCCAGGGGAGGGTCATGTAAATTGTAATTGATGAAGTTTCAATATTTCTCAGTGTTTTAGAATTAGATGCTTATTAGACTATATATCGATGTGTGCCGGATGCCGCCCCTCATCTCTGATTCTCATGCTGGGCGCACCACATCAAGTATGCCTATATTCTACGAAGTGTATGCTTGGAGAAGCAGATAGCTGCTGGGATGGTGTAAATAAAGTTAGGCTGCATTACACATGGCAATGGATATTCAAACCCTGAGCCCCGGCCTGCTCAGCTCTTGCTGATCAAAACTATTTTTGTGCGCTGTGTAACCAATGCTGTGCTGTGTAGGCCTACAGTGGCAGTTCAGGAGGAGATTGGGCCTAGTCCCAAAAATGCAGTATCTTGTGCGTGGACTAGCCTTTAGCCTATGTTCTGTTCAGTTTGAGAAGGAGAGCGAGAAGATGAGAACACAGCAGCACAATCAATCAGAAATGCCCATGCTGCTGATAGTACGCAAATTCAAGTACGCGTAATTCATTTCAACCATCTTCATTTTAATTAGACTTTACTAACTACAAGAGGGCTTTGTGCTGGTGCCTATTTCTTATTATTTAAGAAATAAGAGGTAGGTCTACCTGTTTGACAGACAATTAGGCTATAGGCTGCTTTATCTATAGATTTATCTGCCAATTCTTCCACCTACCATGCACTCTTTAAATAGCCTACCTCTGTGTCAGTGAGGGGATTGAGGGGATATGAGAGGGTGTGCCATAGGCCAACCTTTTATTAAAGAAAATGACAAAAAGAACAGGCCTACCCCTTGTTAGCTTATAACTCTGTATCAGCGCTTTGGTCCAAAATGCTTGAAATGTAGAAAAAGCTGTAAAATACCTGGGAAAGAAGTGACTCTGATGCATATGGGGATATCATTGTTTTGTTTCTTTAACATTCAGAGGCTGAGTTACAACCTTCTATAGCCGAAGGAGACAGAATATGTACTTTTCTTGGGAAGTAATCTAATTCTGTCACTATCAATTGATTAAGCTATTCACTTTCTGTACAATAGAATGTGTTTAAATCAAAGACAGCTTTTAATAAGGAAACACGTTTTTCCTTCTCTCATTGGGTTAAGCCACAGAAGAAGAGTAGCTAGCAGTTAGGGTTATATTTTCTGCATTGGTAGACCTACTCTGTCTGGGGTGGAAAGGTATGCCTAACTTTTGAAAGTAGATTACCATGCTCAGATTCCTCATGGCTTCTCAGACTTAATTATTTCAAACAGGGACAGTTTCGTTGCAAACAAGACACAGTGATTTGGCATTGGAGAAATATGATAAGATGAACACATAGGCCTATTTATCTGTCCATTTTTACCCTGTCATTTTGGTAATTTGTGTGGTATTAAAAATAATTAAGTGGGCTATTTTTTCTCAGACCTGAAAATGTGACGATAGATTAACACAATGCTTTTACTATAAAGGAGCTCTTTCCACCCCTACTCTTGTCTCTGATGGTCTGTAAACCCACAACATTCTGGCCCGCAGCCCTGTGCGCTATAAGAATATCTGCTTTGCCATGTAATACTTACAGGAGGAAGAACAGTCTGTAAAACTGCATATCTAAGTCTCTGGTCCAAGAAGTGAGGGTAAATGACAGGCATGTTCTCTGCTATCCAATTTATGTTTTAATTATTATATTGGGTATAGGGGAGGATCACTTGTTTTTTTGAAGCGTTCAGGGAGGGTTTAGGTCAACATTGGATCATTCAGAGATTCTCACTGAACTTCTGGAGAGAGTTTGCCGCACTGAAAGTAAAGGGGCTGAATAATTTTGCACGCCCAATTTTTCAGTTTTTGATTTGTTAAAAAGGTTTGAAATATCAATTTGAAGTATCCAATAGATGTTGTTCCACTTCATGATTGTGTCCCACTTGTTGTTGATTCTTCACAAAAAAATACAGTTTTATATCTTTATGTTTGAAGCCTGAAATGTGGCAAAAGGTTGCAAAGTTCAAGGGGGCCGAATACTTTCGCAAGGCACTGTATATATACTGAACAAAAATATAAATGCAACATGGAATTATTTCGATGATTTTACTGAGTTACAGTTCATAGGCCTACCCACTTGGCAGCCATGCACACCCACAGGGGAGCCAGACCCAGCCAATCAGAATTAGATGTTTCCAGACTTTTTAATTTCAGCTCATGAAACATGGGAACAACACTTTACATGTTGTGTTTATATTTTTGTTCAGTATAATATAATGTATATGCCAAATTATAAAAATACAAAATATACCTTCAGGAGGTACACATATGATCTCACATGTTACCTTTTGGTACCTTTTAGAGTACATGTGCAGTAGTGAAGGCTGGTGGGAGGAGCTATAGGAGGACGGGCTCAATGTAATGGCTGGAATGGAATAAATGAAATAGAGTCAAACATGTGGTTTCCATATGTTTGATACCGTACCATTTATTCAATTCCAGCCACTACAATGAGCCCATCCTTCTATAGCTCCTCCCACCAGCCTCCTCTGATGTGCAGATAAAGAGCATGATAGAACATTTTCGTACCTAATATTTTGAATATAAAATGTACAATCATCACACTCTCACTCTCAATGTATGGTAAAGGTACATTTCTGTTTGCCAGGGTAAAAATGTATGTTGTGTACTCTCAACTATTGATAGTACTCATCTTTACCTTTGCTTAGCAGATCTATTAAAGAAAGGTACATACAGTGCCTTTAGAAAGGATTCATACCCCTTGACTTATTCTATATGTTGTTGTGTTACAGTCTGAGTTCAACATTTATTAAATATACTTTTTGTCTCACCCATCTATACACTATACCCCATAATGACAAAGTGAAATGTCATGTCGTGTGTGTAAGTGGCAGGTAAGTCAGGCCCAGGAGAATCAAATTTGGTATAAATGGAGTAGTTTAATAACGTAAAACAAAAACTCCAAAACCAAAGTACAAAAAATAAAATGTGGGTACAAGAACCCGTCGCACACCAATCCATAAATCACGAGCTTAACAACAAACAATCTCTGACAAGGACATGAGGGGAAACAGGGGAAACAGAGGGTTAAATACACAACATGTAATGAATGGGATTGGAACCAGCTGTGTAGCAAGAGAAGACAAAACCAATGGAAAATGAAAAATGGATCAATGATGGCTAGAAGAACGGTGACGTCGACCGCCGAGCACCGCCTGAACAAGGAGAGGCATCGACTTCGGCATAAGTCGTGACAGTACCCCACCCCCCCTAACGCGTGGCTCCAGCAACGCGTCGACACCGGCCTCGAGGACGAGGTGCAAGGCGATCTGGATGGAGACGGTGGAACTCTCGCAGCAGGGAAGGATCTAACACATCCTCCACCGGAACCCAGCATCTCTCCTCTGGACCGTACCCCTCCCAGTCCACGAGGTACTGAAGGCCCCTCGCCCGATGTCTCGATTCCAGAATGGATCGAACGGAGTCCAGAGGGGGCGGAGGGGCGGAGGAACATCTCGCACCTCAGCCTCCTGAAGTGGGCCAGCCACCACCGGCCTGAGGAGAGACACATGGAACGAGGGATTAATAAGGTAATCGTGGGGAAGCTGTAACCTATAACATACCTCGTTCACTCTCCTCAGGACTTTAAACGGCCCCACAAACCGCGGACCCAGCTTCCGGCAGGGCAGGCAGAGGGGCAGGATTTGGGTCTAGAGCCAGACCTTGTCCCCCGGGCCTCACTGTGGTAATGGTCTGTGGCAACTTTCTGGTGCAGTACGGCGAGCTAAAGGTGGCGGCGTCCAACTTACCTGAGGTAAGGCTAACCGAGACCCCCAGACATTCCATGAATGCCTTCCAGACCCTTCACATGAAACGTGAACTGGGGACCCCTATCAGACACTATATCCTCAGGCACCCCGTAGTGCCGGAAGACGTGTGTAAACAGGGCCTCCGCAGTTTGTAGGGCCGTAGGGAGACCGGGCAAAGGGAGGAGATGACAGGACTTAGAAAAACAATCCACAACGACAGGATCGGGGTGTTACCCTGTGAAGGTGGAAGATCAGTTATGAAATCCACCGACAGGTGCGACCATGGTTGTTGTGGAACGGGTAAGGGTTGTAACTTACTTCTGGGCAGGTGTATAGGAACCTTGCACTGGGCTCACACTGTGCAGGAGGAAACATAAACCCTCACGTCCTTCGCTAAAGTGGGCCACCACTACCTCGCATTAAGACAGTGCACCGTCCGACCGATTTCAGGATGACCAGAGGAGGGTGACGTTTGGGCCCAATAGATCAGGGCGGTCGCGGACGGAACGTACACCATAATCACTGCACCTCCTTCACAGTGGTGGGAGTCAGCCAATTATGCACGGCTGCAATGCGGCTGCAATGCGGTCACACTCCATCTCCACACCTGACGTGAAAATGCGATGCCCTAGGAAGGAGACGGACTGTTGGAAGAACAGGCATTTCTCAGCCTTGACGTATAGGTCAAGCTCCAACAGGCGACCAAGCACTCTGCGCACCAGGGACACATGCTCAGCACGTGTATCGGAGTATATCAGAATGTCATCGATATACACCACTACACCCTGCCCATGCAGGTCCCTGAAAATCTTGTCTACAAAGGATTGGAAGACTGATGGATCATTATCGCACAATCCCCCCGTCGATGGGGTGGTAATTGAGTCGCCTTCTTCTTACAGAAGGCGAGAGCCATATCTGTAACGGCTGTCTTGGGAAGAAGGTGAGGACCAAAGCGCAGCGTGGTAAGTGTTCATCTTATTTAATGGAGTAAACTGAACATGGAATAAGAAACAACAAAGAAACAATCAAAACAGTTCTGTTTGCAGTTCTGGTGCAGACACACAAAGACTGAAAATAACCACCCACAAAACACAATGGAAAACAGGCTACCTAAATATGGTTCTCAATCAGGGACAACGACTGGCAGCTGCCTCTGATTGAGAGCCATACCAGGTCAAACACAGAAATAGAAAATCATAGACAAACTAACATAGACAACCCACCCAACTCACGTCCTGACCATTCTAAAACAAAAGACAAAACAAAGGAACTAAGGTCAGAGCATGACAGTAACCCCCCCCCCAAAGGTGCAGACTCCGGCCGCAAAACCTTAACCTATAGGGGAGGGTCTGGGTGGGTGTCTGTCCGCGGTGGCGGCTCTGGCGTGGGACGTGGACCCCACTCCACCATAGTCCTTCTCCGCCTCTCTACCCGCCTCCGTGGCATCTTTAACGCGGCAACCCTCGCTGCCAACCTCGGACTGAGGACCCAAACCATGGGTCTTGAATGGACGGGAGATTCCGCCAGCACCGGACAGACGGGAGATTCGGGCAGCAGCGGAAAGGTGGGAAGAGCGATTCTGGCAGCTCCTGGCTGACTGACGGCTCTGGCAGCTCAGTACAGACTGGCGTCTCTGGCAGCTCAGGACAGACTGGCGGCTCTGGCAGCTCAGGACAGACTGGAGACTCTGGCAGCTCAGGACAGACGGGAGACTCTGGCAGCTCAGGACAGACTGGCGGACTCTGGCAGCTCAGGACAGACGGGAGACTCTGGCAGCTCAGGACAGATGGGAGACTCTGGCAGCTCAGGACAGACGGGAGACTCTGGCAGCTCAGGACAGACGGGAGACTCTGGCAGCTCAGGACAGACGGGAGACTCTGGCAGCTCAGGACAGACGGGAGACTCTGGCAGCTCAGGACAGACGGGAGACTCTGGCAGCTCAGGACAGATGAGAGCCTCTGGCACTGCCCAACCCTACCTGGCTGAATGCTCCCCGTAGCCAAGCCAGTGCGGCGAGGTGGAATAGCCCGCACTGGGCTGTGCTGGCGAACCGGGGACACCATGCGTAGGGCTTGTGACATGTACACCGGCCCGAGGAGACGCACTGGAGACCAGATGCCCACTCTAGCCCGGCCGATACGAGGCGCTGCAATGTACCGCACCGGGCTATGCATGCACACAGGGGACACCGTGCGCCTTACGGCATAACACGGTGCCTGCCTGGTCCCTCTCTCTACACGGTAAGCACGGGGAGTTGACTCAGGTCTCCTACCTGACTTAGCCACACACCCCGTGTGCCCCCCCCAAGATATTTTTGGGGCTGCCTCTCGGGCTTCCAACCGCACTGCCGTGGTGCCTCTCTCGGCTTTCGCTGCCTCCAGTTCTGCCTTGGGGTGGCGATATTCTCCAGCCTGTGCCCAGGGTCCCTTGCCATCCAAAATCTCCTCCCATGTCCAGGAGTCTTGCGATTTCAGCAGATTTTTCTGCTGCTGCCCGTTACTACGCTGCTTGGTCTTTTGGCTATGGGTGGTTCTGTAACGGCTGTCTTGGGAAGAAGGTGAGGACCAAAGCGCAGCGTGGTAAGTGTTCATCTTATTTAATGAAGTAAACTGAACACTGAATAACAAACAACAAAGAAACAAACGAAACAGTTATGTCTGTCAGTGTGATCTTATCAAGATAGGATGGATTTGATATATGGCTGTTGATATGGAGGATTTGTTTATTGTTCTGAGTTTGAGAAAAGAACATAGTTTATGGGACAAAGCTGAACAATAAATTATGCCTATGCTGTCTCACTATGTGTGTCTTTGCTATAAAGGATCTCAGTTGAAATGTGTAAGGGACTCTCAGAGAATTCATTGATAGACACTGATCTGAGAGTCATAGGGTTGTGATAGAGCTCATATAATTAAAGATGGACTTTGTGATAACTAACTCTGACTTGTGTGTGGTTTGCTCTCATGATTTGGTAAATAGAGGAAATTTCCACGACAGGCCTTACTACTATTAGCCCAATGCAAAGGCATTGAATAAGATATTTACTACGGTGGCTTGCGAAAGTATTCACGCCTCTTGGCATTTTTCCTATTTTGTTGCCTTACAACCTGGAATTAAAATATATTTTTAGGGGTTTGTATCTTTTGATTACACAACCTGACATTTTTTATTGTGAAACAAACAAGACAAAATACAAAAAAACGGACTACTTGCGCGTACATAACTATTCACCCACCCAAAGCCACATTTTGCAGCTAGTCTCTTGGGGTATGTCTCTATAAGCTTAGCACATCTAGCCACTGGGATTTTTGCCCATTCTTCAAGGCAAAACTGCTCTAGCTCCTTCAAGTTGGATGGATTCCATTGGTGTACAGCAGCCTTTATGTCATACCACAGATTCTCAATTAGATTTAGGTCTGGGCTTTGACTAGGCCATTCCAAGACATTTAAATGTTTCCCCTTAAACCACTCGAGTGTTGCTTTAGCAGTATGCTTAGGGTCATTGTCCTGCAGGAAGGTAAACCTCCATCCCAGTCTCAAATCTCTGGAAGACTGAAACAGGTTTCCCTCAAGAATTTCCCTGTATTTAGCACCATCCATCATTCCTTCAATTCTGACCAGTTTCCCAGTCTCTGCCGATGAAAAACATCCCCACAGCATGATGCTGCCACCACCATGCTACACTGTGTGGATGGTGTTCTTGCGGTGATGAGAGGTGACATAGCGTTTTCCTTGATGGCCAAAAAGCTCAATTCTAGTTTCATCTGACCAGATTACCTTCTTCCATATGTTTGGGGAGTCTCCCACATGCCTTTTTGCGAACACCAAACACATTTTTCTTATTAAGCAATGGCTTTTTTCTGGCCACTCTTCCATAAAGCCCAGCTCTGTGGAGTGTATGGCTTAAAGTGGTCCTATAGACAGATACTCAAATACGCTTTGCAGCTCCTTAAGGGTTATCTTTGGTCACTTTGTTGCCTCTCTGATTAATGCCCTCCTTGCCTGGTTCGTGAGTTTTGGTGAGCGGCCCTCTATTGGCAGGTTTGCTGTGGTGCCATATTCTTTCCATTTTTTAATAATGGATTTAATGGTCCTCCGTGAGATGTTCAAAGTTTCTGATATTTTTTTATAACCCAACCATGATCTGTACTGCTCCACAACTTTGTCCCTGACTTGTTTGGAGAGCTCCTTGGTCTTCATGGTGCCCCTTGCTTGGTGGTGTGGAAGACTCTGGGGCCTTTCAGAACAGGTGTATATATACTGAGATCATGTGACAGATCATGTCACACTTAGATTGCACACAGGTGGACTTTAATTAACTAATTATGTGACTTCTGAAGGTATTTGGTTGCACCAGATCTTATTTAGGGGCCTCATAGCAAAGGGGGTGAATACATATGCACGCACCACTTTTCCATTTTTAAGTCATCTTTTAAATTTCACTTCACCAATTTGGACTATTTTGTGTATGTCCATTACCTGAAATCCAAATAGAATTTAAATTACAGGTTGTAATGAAACAAAAAAGGGAAAAGGCCAAGGGGGGTGAATACATTTGCAAGGCACTGTACATGGAACAACAGATAGTTCCCCCAAAAATGAAAAGGAAGTTTGTTCTGAAGTGTCTGTCCTATATCTGACATATCTCTAGCTTAAACTGACAGATTTCTATAAGGATTTTTTTTATTATGCTAATTATATTTACGTGAGGTGCTGACATCGACTATGAGGTTTTTATGGGTAGGTAACATAAACTTAACCACATATAACATATATGCAAAGTTACCTCACATTTATCTATTTTTCGAGTTATTACACAAAACCGATCAGAATTCCAAATAATGCCTAAGTCATGTCAGAAATAGGTTTGTAACACTTTATTTGGATAGTCCATCTGTAGATGCTCCACAGACTATCAGTAACATTTCAACTAACTATTCACTAACCCTAACCATAGCTCTAACGCTAACCTTAACCAGAAGGGGACTAGGGTTCCAATTTTGGAACACCCCCCCTCCCCACGTTCAGCTGGAAGGTGGCGCATGGAACGCAAAAATATTCCTAAAAATATTTAACCTCCACACATTAACAAGTCCAATGGCTCAAATGAAAGATAAACACCTTATTTATCTACCCAGTAAGTCAGATTTCTAAAATGTTTTACGGCGAAAACATAGCACATATTTATGTCAAACCACCACCGAAGACACAGCTAATTTGCATAGCCAAGTTGAAAAAAATATGCAATCAACAAACGCAGGATTAAAAGAAAAATAATGCACTAACCTTTTGAAATCTTCATCAGATGACAGTAATATAACATGTTACACAGTACATTTATGTTTTTTTCAATAATATGCTATATATATCCATAAATCTTTGTTTACAATGATGCATCGTTCAAAAAATGCTACTCAAATGTCCTGAGAAATGACGATAACTCCGGCAGATAACGTCAGCTAACAAGGAATACACATCATAAACTTTGACTAAATATGCATGTTCTACATATATATAGTTAGATACACTTCTTCTGAATGCAATCGCTGTGTTACATTTATTTTTTAACGTTACAGGTTTCGTTCACTAGGCTATACTATCTTGGCTTATACTATCTTGGAGTCCACAGAAACCCAAATTTACCACATAAATATTCCCTTACCTTTGCTGTTCTTCCATCAGAAGACCTGGAAGGAATTATACTTACCAAAAACAGCGATTAGTTTTGCAGTCTGTGTCTTTCGGGTTCTCAAACACGACACATTTCTGTTGAAATGTAGCCAAAAGTCAAGTGGATGCGCACCAAAACGTCGAACTTACATATTATATGTCGACTAAACTTGTCAAACTAAGTTCATAATCAAGCTTTAACATGTTATAAAGGTGTACAGCAATCGTGAGGACGAACAGAAACGCATGCATTGTATAATCGATCTTGGAAAAAAGACAGGACCGGAGCAGAGCGCGCATGAGAGTGACCTGTTTTTTCGCGTGACCGAAAGGTTTCGGCACGCCAAAACTCTCGTGAGCGAGCGATTCTCACAATGAGAATCCCCATTGAAAGCTGATATCGCGCTGAAGACAAAGAGACTGTTCCCAGACCTGTAGGTGCTTGGAAAGGGTGGGGGCGATGACGTCAAAGTTGGGCCAACTTTTCTGATGACAAGAGAGAGTTTGGGAGAATGACTGCCCTGAGAGTTCTGCTTTACATACAGACATAATTTAAACGGTTTTAGAAGCTTAGAGTGTTTTCTATTCAATAATATTTTTTATTTGCATATATTAGCAACTTTTGACAAAAAAAAATTATGTTTACTATGGGCATGCAATTACTCCAGCGGGGGCAGTAAACAGCCCTATTCCCAAGAGGTTTTAACCCTTAATTTAACCCGAAACGTAATCCTTACCCTAACCTTGGCCATAACCTTAACCCTTACCTTACCCTAATCCTTATTCTAACCCTATGTGATTGTCTCCACCCCCTCCAGGTATCGCCCATCTTCCCCATTAACCCCTGTGTATTTATATCTGTGTTCTCGGTTTGTCTGTTGCCAGTTTGTTTTGTTCATTCAGACCTACCAGCGTTTTTCCCCCTTGCTCCTGTCCTGTCCTGTCTATAGTGCCTGTTTCCTAGTTTTCCCGGTTTTGTCCTTTCTGCCTGCCTGCTGTCCTGTACCTTTGCCTGCCCGTGTTCAATTTAATAAACTTCAAACCTGATACATTAACCCTAAACTTAGCAAGCTGTTGCTTAACAACAGATAGTTTGTTGATAGTATGACAATCTACAGAGCATCTATAGATGAAGAATCCGTACTATCCGAATAAAGTGTGAACAAATGCTTTTGCGGGGTGTGGCGTAATATGGAGGAACCGGAAAGGCCGCCTATTCCCTATAATGTAAACTCCAACAGAAATAACTTCAGATTAAACCAAATCATTTGACTACTGGTTTCAAATTCATTTCCAGACAATTTACAAGCAAATGTACATTTGTTACAAATCAGCTGTCAATGTTGCTAGCCGAACTAATCTGCTAACGTTAGCCCTACCACCAGGCTAACATTACGTTAGCACTGCATGAATCAGCCAGTTGCTATCAACGCATATCTTACAGCTACATTAACGCAAACCAATGTTTTGGAATTGCATTACTATTGTGTATTGATATTCTAGGTTGTCCCTTCAGGGCACCAGCAACAACCCCCTGCTTAGATTGGAATGCTCACAAGGTGTCATCAAAGGTGAAGGCCATTGCGGAAGCTCCATCCGCACAGAACACGAGTCAGCTGAGATCATTCTTAGGGCTACTGACATACTACGCAAAGTTTGTGCCGAACCTAGCTAACTGCATGAACTTTTGAACAAACCAAACAGTTAAAGTGGACAGACAGATGTGAGGAGGCCTTCAAGAAAGTGAAAACAGCTTTAGCTCAGTCGGAGGCCCTAACACACTTGCACCCCAACTTTCCATTACAGTTGGCATGTGATGCATCACCTTATGGCCTTGGTGCAGTTGTCTCAGACAACAGCACCATCAGGTGAAGAAAGGTCAATTGCTTTCGCATCCCATGCCAATCACATTGACCAATCACATGCATCACAGAGAGCAAGATCCCTCACTTCCATCTTTGGTTATGAACACCGCCAGTCCGTCGCTCGCAGCCAGCCGCATACAGGACCTCTATACTAGGCCGTGTCGGAGGAAGCCCCTAAAAATGGTCAGACTCCAGCCACCCTAGTCATAGACTGCTCTCTCTGCTACTGCACGGCAAGCGGTACCGAGCGCCAAGTCTAGGTCCAAGAGGCTTCTAAACAGCTTCTACCACCAAGGCATAAGACTCCTTAACAGCTAATCAAATGGCTACCCAGACTATTTTCATTACCCCTCCATTCTCTTCTACGCTGCTGCTACTCACTGTTATTACCTATGCAATAGTCACTTTAACCACTTGCTCCTACCTGGCACGCAGGCGTCCCATCTAGAGCTCTGGAAATGCAAATGCGCTACGCTAAATGCTAATAGTATTAGTTAAAACTCAAACGTTCATTAAAATACACATGCAGGGTATTTAATTAAAGCTACACTCGTTGTGAATCCAGGCAACAAGTCAGATTTTAAAATGCTTTTCGGCGAAAGCATGAGAAGCTATTATCTGATAGCATGTAACACCACAAAAGACCCGCAGGGGACGTAAACAAAAATAATTAGCATATTCGGCGCTACACAAAGCACACAACAAAATATAAAACATTCATTACCTTTGACCATCTTCTTTGTTGGCACTCCTAGATGTCCCATAATCACTATTGGGTCTTTTTTTTGATTAAATCGGTCCATATATAGCCTAGATATCGTTCTATGTAGACTGTATGATAAACAAAAAAAGAGCGTTTCATAACGTAACGTCATTTTTTAAAATTCAAAAAGTCGACGATAAACTTTCACAAAACACTTCGAAATACTTTTGTAATGCAACTTTAGGTATTAGTACACGTTAATAAAATTCATCAGGAGGCGATGTAACTTCTATAGTGTCGTCTGGAAAAAAACATGGCCGAGAGAGCTCGACCAAAACATCCGGTCGGAGAACGGAGGGAAGGAGTTCCCTTGAACCGGTTAGACCAAGAATAAATTGCGAATCAAATGACAAGACTCTAGACAATGTGTGGTAGCTGTAGGCGCTGAAACCTGGGTCTCATGTAATTCGGTTCACTTTGAACAATTCCTGGAAGTAAGCGCAAGGATATTTATTTCCATTTTCAGTGATCAGGTTTTCCTGCGCTATTCGATGAAATTCACGCTCTGTTAAAGTCACAGCCGTGATTTAACCAGTTTTAGAAACGTCAGAGTGTTTGCTATCCACACATACTAATAATATGCATATACTATATTCCTGGCATGAATAGCAGGGTGCTGAAATGTTGCGCGATTTTTAACAGAATGTTCGAAAAAGTAGAGGGTCGACTTAACAGGTTAATAACTCTACCTACATGTACACTACCTTTCAAAAGTTTCGGGTCACTTAGAAATGTCATTGTTTTGGAAAGAAAAACAATTTTTTTGTCCATTAAAATAACATCAAATTGAAATACAGTGTAGACATTGTTAATGTTGTAAATGACTATTGTAGCTGGATTTTTTTAATGGAATATCTACATAGGTGTACAGAGGCCAATTTTCAACAACCTTCACTCCTGTGTTCCAATGGCACGTTGTGTTAGCTAATCCAAGTTTATCATTTTAAAAGACTAATTGATCTTTAAAAAACTATTTTGCAATTATGTTAGCACAGCTGAAAACTGTTGTTCTGGCCTTCTTTAGACTGGCCTTCTTTAGAGTAGTTGAGTATCTGGATCATCAACATTTGTGGGTTTGATTACAGGCTCAAAATGGCCAGAAACAAAGACCTTTCTTTGAATGGCCAAGAAACTGAAGATCTCGTACAATGCTTGTACTGTACAACTCCCTTCACAGAACAGCGCAAACTGGCACTAACCAGAATAGAAAGAGTGGGAGGTCCTAGTGCACAACTGAGCAAGAGAACAAGTACATTAAAAGGTCTAGTTTGAGAAACAGAAGCCTCACAAGTCCTCAACTGGCAGCTTGATTAAATAGTACCCGCAAAACACCAGTCTTAACGTCAACAGTGAAGAGGCAACTCCGCGATGCTGGCCTTGGACCTTTGAAGGCCAAAATATTACGTCATCAATGCAGCTTTCAGGTCACTTTTTCTCCAATGACCCTAAACATTCGCACAAAATCCTTGAAAGTTTTTACTGTCACCAAAAGGGTCATGTGATTGTGGACTGCCCGGTTTTGAAGAAAAAAACCCTGAAACAGTTCCTATCACCATCCCCTATATTAAAAAGCGTGGGTTTAGTCCAGTCTTTGGCTCGTCCAAATGCATTTGGGAAACCGGATCCTATCTTTGCTCCATTTATTTCTGCCGGTTATGTTTCCTAAACTGGAGAACAAGCTAATCAAAATCCCATACAAATCTTGCGAGACACCGGGGCAAAGCAGTCAGTAATTGTTACTGATGCTTTACTCTGGTCCCCTGAAACATATTGTGGCTCGCATGTTATATTACAGGGCATAGAGACAAAAAACGCACCTGTACCATTACACTGTGACCACTTAGGGTCAGACTTGGTATCAGGATGTTTGCGTGTTGGTGTAGTGTCTATACTGCCAGTAAAAGGAGTCACATTGCTAGTATGGAACGATATCGCTTGTGGTAACGTGTCTCCTGTGTTAGAAGTAGTAGAAAACCCAGAAATCAAAACTGTAGATGATAAATTGGTTCAAGCATTTCCTCATGTTTTTCCTGCTTTCCTGTGTGTTAACGAGGGCACAATCTCGCAAGCTGGGAGATGTGGTGGACTTGTCATTTTTGAGTATTGCTTCTGCAAGGCCAATGGTTTTAACACCCGATAAAACTAAGGCAGGGGAAATCGAAATCGCTCCCAAATTACATGACATTCTTTTGTCTGTGATCATCAATTGTGTAGGTCCGTTGACAAAAACCAGGTCAGGTAACCACTTATTACTAACAATAATGTGCAGTACTACTCGATACCCAGAGGCGATCCCTCTCTGTACTATAATGGCTAAGACTGTGGTGAAGGCCTAGTTAAGTTCTTCTCTACGTTTGGACTCCCTAAAGTAATCCAAACTGATCAGGGAACCAACTTTATGTCAAAACTGTTCTCAAATGTTTTAAAGACGCTGTGTATTTCCCATCAGGTCTCCAGTCTGTATCATTTGGAGAGTCAAGGTGCCCTAGAACGCTGGCATGAGATGCTTAAGGCAATGCTACGTAAGTATAGCATGGATGCCAGCACCGATTGGGATAAGGGGGTGCCATTTGTCCTATTTGCCATTAGGGAAACAATACAAGAGTCCTTAGGGTTCAGCCCTGCTAACCTTGTATTTGGACACACCCCACGGGGTCCGCTAAATGTTTTGAATGTGGATGTAGGGAACGCTGCTCCTATACATGAGCATCTGTACCGGATTAACACTAAGAAAAGGGAAGTAATGAAAAGTGAGGTAGCTTATTTATTACAGAATGACATGGCAAAACCCAGTAACAGCTCCTGGAGTTCCCTGTGTATTCTCGTTCTTAAGCCTTACGGTGCGCCCGCTTATGTACGGACTATCGTTGTGGAAATTCTGTTACAAAATCTGATTATTTTCCTCTACCTAGCTTAGATGACGGCATTGATAGAATTGGCTTTGCTAAGATTTGCTAAAAGGTTATTGGCAGATGCCTCTGACCTCTCGAGCTTCTGACATCTCGGCTTTCGTTACGCCTGATATCTTCAAACAATACACTGTGATGCCCTTTGGAATGTGTAATGTACCTGCTACTTTTCAGCTCCTAGTTAACATTGTGTTCGCGAATGTGCCAAATTGTATTGCTTATCTTGACGATGTGGTGTTTCATTTGTCTACTTGGTCTGATCATCTCACCACCTTGAAAAGGGTGTTTCAGTGGTTGGAGAATGCTTATTTAACCCTCAATTTGGCCAAGTGTGAGTTTGGGAAGGCTATTGTGACTTACTTGGGGAAGTAGGTGGGACAAGGTCAAGTACGCCCAATTACTGGCAAAGTGGAAGCAATTGCTTTTCCTGCTCCCACGACTCATGGGTTTAGTAACTGGGGGTGTGTGTGGGTTTTTGTTGTTGCAAACTGTGAGTTTGCAAGTTTTGGGGTGGGCCTATTACATTCCCCCAGTTTCTGTGTTGTTGTGGGTTTGTATGTGTGTATGTGTCTATTTCATGAAATTGAATCCTGGATTCTAAGCAATCGATGATTGGAGCTCTAAACTCTCCCTCTCGTTAGGGGAAACAGCTGCCTTCAATTACCAACTCCTTCTCCAGCTGGATAAAAGCCAGTGTTCCTTTGTCAGGAGGAGAGAGCTCCTTTGAAGTCCTGTGTTGGTTGTTAGTCCGTGAAAGTTCTGCCTGCCCTGACCTTGAATCTGCCTGCCTTTCGGTACCTATTGGACTCTGAACTGTTTTTTTCCTTTTGTCTGTACACAATATTTCTCTTGCCTACCCCTTTTTGGATTAATAAACATTGTAAGACACCAACCATCTGCCTCCCGTGTCTGCATCTGGGTCTCGCCTTGTGTCTTGATACCTTTAAGGGGTCAATTTTTCTCCACTTCCTGTCTGACTGACGTGCCCAAAGTAAACTGCCTGTTACTCAGGCCCAGAAGCCAGGATATGCATATAATCGGTACCATTGGATAGAAAACACTTTGTAATTTGTGGAAATGTTAAGATAATGTATGAGACTATAACACAATTGATATGGTAGGTGAAAATCCAAAGACAAACCTACCAGATTTTCTTTGTTTTTGAGAGCCCATGCTCTTACAATGGAAAGCTATGGGGCATATGCAATTCCAGCTCCCAGTTTGCAATTCCTATGGCTTCCACCAGATGTCAACAGTCTTTGATCAAGGTTACAGGCTTGTTTCTTCCCAAACATGGAAGAATTTTTCGTTTTGGTACAGGGAGCTCGAGATGGAAATCAGTCTGTGCGTGCTCGACGAAGAGGACACACACGCTAATTTTACTTTCCTATTGAACATACTTCTTCCTGTATGAAATATTATAGTTTAATTACATTTTAGGGTACCTGAGGATTTATTAGAAACTGATTTTGACATGTTTTAAAAAAGTTTAGAGGTCGTTTTTGGATTCCTTTCTCTGCATGTTGAACGAGTGGATAACTCAAATCGATGGCGCCAACTAAACAGACAGCAGTGAGAATGGTGAAATGCCCCCCAGCACTGGATCATACAGGTGAAATATTTATTAAGCAGTACACTGTATATACAGTGGAGCCCAAAATTATTGACACCCTTGATAAAGATTAGTAATATTGACTGTATTCAAATACTAAGCTCCAAAATTATATTATTTTATACTAATACAAATGTTCATAGAAAGATAGTTTTTTTTCTGACCCCTAAAGAGTCTTATAAATAAAGTAGTCAAAAGTTTAATATTTGGTCCCATATTCCGAGCAGTCAATGACTACTTCAAGCTCGTGACTCTACAAACTTGTTGGATGCATTTGCAGTTTGTTTTGGTTGTGGTTCAGATTATTTGTTGCCAATAGAAATGAATGGTAAATAATGTATTGTGTTATTTTGAAGTCACTTTTATTGTAAATATAAGTCATAATACATACTGATTTTCACAGTAACAAAAACAAGAATCTTTATAATGTCTCTGCCACCGTCTCTTATGACCAGAAAGAGCTTCTGGATATCAGAACAGCTCTTACTCACCTTGAACTGGACTATGATTTATTTCTTTAACAAGTCGGACTAGTCAGATTAGTGGATAACTCAAATCGATGGCGCCAACTAAACAGACCTTTTGGAATATAACAAAGGATTTTATCTAACAAAACGACTATGCATGTTGTAGCTGGGACCCTTTGGATTGCAAATCAGAGGAAGATTTTCAAAAAGTAAGTGAATATTTAATCGCTATTTGTGTTTTTTTGGCTTGTCTAGGGGTTTTGTATGTTTATGGGGCTGTCTCCTTTCTAGGTATATTGTATGTCTATGGTTGCCTAGATTGGTTCTCAATTAGAGACAGCTGTCTATCGTTGTCTCTGATTGGGAACCATATTTAGGCAGCCATATTCTGTGGGTACTTTGTGGACGATTGTTTCCGCGTCTGTGTTTTTTTCACCACACGGTACTGTTTCGGTTATTCCCGTTTTGTTTATTGCTTTGTAGTGTTTTGGTTGATTTCTTTAAAAACAACTATAGACACTTACGACGCTGCATTTTGGTCCGATCCCTGCTACACCTCCTCTTCAGACGAAGAGGAGGAAATGAGCCGTGACAAATATCAATAATTATTTATGATTATTTATTTGAATCTGTGCCCTCCAATTTCACTGGAAGTTGTTGACAGGTGTCCCTCTGGTGGGACGCCTAGCCCTAAGCTGAAACATTCTGAATTAATGCCTAAACTTAACAGTGGAGGAGTTTTTGTTTTAACCCTAAATTAACCTTTAAACTTAACCATTTGGAATTCATGCCTAAATTTAACCTTTGAAATTTGATGTGTATGGACAAGGGTTTGGATGTCTGATTCTGCAGTGAGAATAGTCTGTGAGAGCTTGTTGAGCCTGATGACCCCTCAGATGTTCACAGATGTTCAAAGAGCTTTATGAAATATTCCAGAAGAAAATGTTATTGATATTTTCATGAGGAATACAATCTCTCAAGAAGTTTGTTTCCCTACTGTAGCATTGATAATTTCATACTGCAAGGAAAGTTCATATTTTTGTGTGGGTGTATTTTAAAATGTTAAAGTGTTCTTGTGATTCATACTGAGACAGAATATTTAGACATATCTTCTCACATAGCTTATTAATATTCATATAAGCTAGTGATTCATACTGAGACAGAATATTGAGATGTCTTCTCACATAGCTTATTAATATTCATAAGCTAGTGATTCATACTGAGACAGAATATTGAGACATATCTTCTCACATATCTTATTAATATTCATATAAACTACAATTCCCACAGTACTAAACATAAATTCTGTCTATGAACTATCAAATCACTGATTGCAGAATGTAATATAAAACGACTTTCAAAAGCATATGATCCTATTTCCCATGGCTACAGATGAGCAGACATGTGAAGAGATTGACAAGGAATAAATATATTACTGTATCATGTGAAAAGTTAAAAACATTTACGTTTATAATTCATCAATGGTGGCTTTCAAGTGTTTCAATAATACATTATGTAGTGGGATCCATCGTACAACTACTAGGACTCCCTGATGCTGTACTCTACTTTGTGACATGAATTAAAATGCACCGGAGGTGCCTCCTTCTACTACCACAGACAGCAGTGTGAATGGTGAAATGCCCCCCAGCACTGGATCATACAGGTGAAATATTTATTAAGCAGTATACTGTATATACAGTGGAGCCCGAAATTATTGACACCCTTGATAAAGATTAGCAATATTGACTGTATTCAAATACTAAGTTCCAAAATTATATTATTTTATACTAATACAAATGTTCATAGAAAGATTTTTTTCTCACCCCTAAAGAGTCTTATAAATAAAGTAGTCAAAAGTTTAATATTTGGTCCCATATTCCGAGCAGTCAATGACTACTTCAAGCTCGTGACTCTACAAACTTGTTGGATGCATTTGCAGTTCGTTTTGGTTGTGGTTCAGATTATTTGTTGCCAATAGAAATGAATGGTAAATAATGTATTGCGTTATTTTGGAGTCACTTTTATTGTAAATATAAATCATAATACATACTGATTTACTGTGTGTCGACTCGTGGTTCAAAAGACCGTACAATACGATCTAAAATAACATTCAGAAAATATACCAGTAATCACAGTAACAAAAACAAGAATCTTTATAATGTCTCTGCCACCGTCTCTTATGACAGAAAAGAGCTTCTGGATATCAGAACAGCGCTTACTCACCTTGAACTGGACTATGATTTAGTCTTTAACCAGTCGGAAGCAAAGGATTTACTCGAGACACCTGACCAGGCCCAGATCCCTGTCATTAGCATGAAGAGAAGACACCAATACAGGGGATCAGGTTGGAGTGCCAGCGTATGGACGGGAAAAATAACAACATCAATGCTGACACAGGGAACAAACTGAGGAGCAGACAGATACAGTTGAAGTCGGACGTTTACATACACCTTAGCCAAATACATTTAAACTCAGTTTTTCACAATTCCTAACATTTAATCGAAAAAAAAATCATGTCTTAGGTCAGATAGGATCACCACATTCTTTTAAGAATGTGATATGTCAGAATAATAGTACAGAATTGTTTATTTCAGATTTGATTTCTTTCACCACATTCCCAGTGTGTCAGAAGTTTACATACACTCAATTAGTATTTAGTAGCATTGCCTTTAAATTGTTTAACCTGGGTCAAATGTTTGGGGTAGTGTTCCACAAGCCTCCTACAAGAAGTTGGGTGAATTTTGGCCCATTCCGCCTGACAGAGCTGGTGTAACTGAGTCAGATTTATAGGCCTCCTTGCTCGCACATGCTTTCTCAGTTCTGCCCACAATTTTCTATAGGATTGAGGTTAGGGCTTTGTGATGGCTTTGTTGTCCTTAAGCCATTTTGCCACAACTTTGGAAGTATTTTTTGAGGTCATTGACTGACTGATGCCTTGAGATGTTGCTTCAATATATCCACGCAAAAAAATCCTTCCTCATGAAGCCATCTATTTTGTGAAGTGCACAAAGGGCGATTTTGGGGCAGTGGCTTCTTCCTTGCTGAGCCACCTTTCAGGTTATTTTTTATTTCTCCTTTGTTTAACCAGGTAAGCTAGTTGAGAACAAGTTCTCAATTACAACTACTACCTGGCCAAGATAAACCAAAGCAGTGCGACACAAACAAGAACACAGAGTTACACATGGAATAAACAAGCATACAGTCAATAAAACAAAATGTAAAAAAGAAAGTCTATATACAGTGTGTGCAAATGGCGTAAGGAGGTGATGCAATAAATAGGCCATAGTAGTGAAGTAATTACATTTGAGCAAATTAACACTGGAGTGACAGATGAGCAGATGGTAAGGTGCAAGTAGAAATACTGAGAGACAAAAGAGCAAAAAAGAGCAGAAAAGTAAATAAAAACAATATGGGGATGTGGTAGGTAGATTGGGTGGGCTATTTACAGATGGGCTATGTACAGCTGCAGCGATCCGTTAGCTGCTCAAAGCATGCATTTGGTTTTACTAGCATTCAAGAGCTGTTGGAGGCCACGGAAGGAGTGTTGTATGGCATTGAAGCTCATTTGGAGGTTAGTTAACACAGTGTCCAAAGAAGGGCCAGATGTACACAGAATGGTGTTGTCTGCATAGAGGTGGATCAGGGAATCACCCACAGCAAGAGCGACATCGTTGATATATACAGAGAAAGGAGTCTGCCCAATAATTGAATCTTGTAGTACCCCCAGAGAGGCTGCCAGAGGTCCAGACAACACGCCCTCCGATTTGACACACTGAACTGTCTGAGAAGTAGTTGGTGAAACAGGCGAGGCAGTCATTTGAGAAACCAAGGCTGTTGAGTCTGTCGATAAGATTACGGTGAGTCGAAGGCCTTGGCCAGATTCATGAAGATGGCTGCACAGTACTGTCTTTTATCGATGGCGGTTATCATATCGCTTAGTACCTTGAGCGTGGCTGAGGTGCACCCTTGACCAGCTCGAGAACCGGATTGCACAGAGGAGAAGGTACGGTGTGATTCGGAATTGTCAGTGATCTGTTTATTAACTTGGCTTTCGAAGACTTTAGAAAGGCAGGGCAGGATGGATATAGGTATAAAACAGTCTGGGTCTAGAGTGTACCTAGCCTCAGTGCAGTGGGCTGCTGGGAGGAGGTGCTCTTATTCTCCATGGACTTTACAGTGTCTCAAAACTTTTTGGAGTTAGAACTACAGGATGCACATTTCTAAGCTAGCCTTTGCTTTCCTGACTGACTGCATGTATTGGTTCCTGACTTTCCTGAAAAGTTGCATATGGTGGGGACTATTCCATGATAGTGCAGTCCGCCACAGGATGTTTTTGTGCTGGTCGAGGGCAGTCAGGTCTGGAGTGAACCAAGGGCTATATCTGTTCTTAGTCCTACATTTTTTGAAAGGGGCATGCTTATTTAAGATGGTGAGGGAAATAATTTTAAAGAACGACCAAGCATCCTTGACTGGCGGGATGACGTCAATATCCTTTCAGGATACCCGGGCCAGGTCGATTAGAAAGGCCTGCTTGCAGAAGTGTTTTAGGGAGTGTTTGACAATGATGAGGGGTGGTCGTTTGACCGCGGACTCTAGCGGATACAATTAATGAGGCAGTGATTGCTGAGATCCTGATTGAAATCAGCAGAGGTGTATTTGGAGGGCAAATTGGTCAGGATAATATATATAA
This sequence comes from Oncorhynchus gorbuscha, assembly GCF_021184085.1. Taxonomy (NCBI): domain Eukaryota; kingdom Metazoa; phylum Chordata; class Actinopteri; order Salmoniformes; family Salmonidae; genus Oncorhynchus; species Oncorhynchus gorbuscha. The sequence goes on along the minus strand of NC_060182.1, from coordinate 78,242,680 downwards.
GGGTGCCCGTGTTTATGGATTTAGGGTTGTACCTGGTGGGTTCATTGATAATTTGTGTGAGATTGAGGGCATCATTTGGGTGGGCATTCTATGTTTTCTATTTATTTGTTTTTTTGCCGAGTGTGGTTCCCAATCAGAGGCAGCTGTCTATCGTTGTCTCTGATTGAGAATCATACTTAGGCAGCCTTTTTCCCACCTAATGTTGTGGGTAATTATTTGTTTTCTATATAGTTTATTTTGCCTTACAGAACTGTGCGCTTTCGTTTTTGTCGTTGTTATTTTGCTTTTGATGTCATCAATAAAAAGAACGATGTACGCTTACCACGCTGCCCTTGGTCCGGTCATTCCACAAACGAGAACCGTAACAATTTAGCTTAGATTGTAGGACTGCCGGGGTGTTAAGCATATCCTAGTTTAGGTCACCTAACAGAACAAACTCTGAAGATAGATGGGGGGCAATCATTTCACATATGGTGTCCAGGGCACAGCTGGGAGCTGAGGGGGGTCTATAACAGGTGGCAACAGTGAGAGACTTATTTCTGGAGAGATTAATTTAAAACATTTGAAGCTTGAACTGTTTGGGCATAGACCTGGAAAGTATGACAGAACTTTGCAGGCTATCACTGGAGTAGATTCCAACTCCTCCCCCTTTGGCAGTTCTATCTTCATGTACAATGTTGTAGTTGGGTATGGAAATCTAAGAATTTTTGGTGGCCTTCCTAAACCAGGATTCAGACACGGCAAGGACATCAGGGTTGGATGAGTGTGCTAAAGCAGTGAGTAAAACAAACTTAGGGAGGAGGCTTCTGATGTTAACATGCATGAATCCAAGGCTTTTACGGTTACCGAAGTCAACAAATGAGATTGCCTGCGGACACGCAGGGCCTGGGTTAACTTCCACATCTCCACATTATGTCGATATAGGTCTTGTTTTACTGTGGATATAGATACTTTTGTACCCGTTTCCTCTAGCATCTTCACATGGTCCTTTGCTGTTGTTCTGGGATTGATTTTCACCTTTTGCACCAAAGTACATTCATCTCTAGGAGACAGAACGCATCTCCATCCTGAGCGGTATGATGGCTGCGTTGCCCCATGGTGTTAATACTTGCGTACTATTGTTTGTAGAGACAAACGTGGTACCTTTGGGCCATTTGGAAATTGCTCCCAAGGATGAACCAGACTTGTGGATTATTGGCTGATTTCTTTTGATTTTCCCATAAAGTCAAGCAAAGAGTTTGAAGGTAGGCCTTGAAATACATCCACAGGTACACCTCCGATTGACTCAAATTATGTCAATTAGCCTAACAGAAGCCATGACAGCCATGACATAATTTCCTAGAATTTTCCAAGCTGTTTAGAGACAGTCAACTGAGTGTATGTAAACTTCTGACCCACTGGAATTGTTATACAGTGAATTATAAGTGAAATAATCTGTCTGTAAACAGTTTTTGGAAAAATGACTTGTATCATGCACAAAGTAGATGTCCTAACTGACTTGCCAAACCTATACTTTGTTAACAAATCATTTGTGGAGTGGTTGAAAAACAAGTTTTAATGGCTCCAACCTAAGTGTATGTAAACTTCCGACTTCAACCGTATGTTTTCCTTTGTCCAGGTGGGAAAGGGCAGTGTTGAGTGCAATAGAGATTGCGTCACCTGTAGATCTGTTGGGGCGGTATGCAAATTGGAGTGGGTCCAGAGTTTCTGGGATGATGGTGTTGATGTGAGCCATGATCAGCCTTACAAAGCACTTCATGGCTACAGACGTCAGTGCTATGGGTCGGTAGTAATTTAGGCAGGTTGTTTTTGGGCACAGGGACTATGGTGGTCTGCTTGAAAGATGTAGGTATTACCAATTCGGTCCAGGGACAGGTTGAAAATGTCAGTGAAGACTCCTGCCAGTTGCTTGGAATACACATCCTGGTAATCCATCTGGCCCTGCGACCTTGTGAATGTTGACCTGTTTAAAGGTCTTGCTCACATCGGCTACGTTCGTGATCACACAGTCGTCTGGGACAGCTGGTGCATGCTTCAGTGTTGCTTGCCCCGAAGCGTGCATAGAAGTAATTAAGCTTGTCTTGTAGGCTTGTGTCAATGGGCAGCTCGCGGCTGGGCTTCCCTTTGTAGTCCGTAATAGTTTGGAAGCCCTGCCACTTTCGATGAGCGTCACCTGTCAGCAAGAGGTGTGGCTGAAACAGCTGAATCCACTAATTTGAATGTGTGTCCACAAAATGTTGTATGTATAGTGTTTATAAAGCAAACAGACAGGTCTCGAGGCATTCAGTTACTATTCGATGGAATGTGAAAATGGGCGTATAGTAACTGACCTAAGCGACTTTGAGTGTGGTAGGTGTCAGGCGCTCCGGTTTCAGTATCTCAGTATCTCAGAAATGGCGGGCCTCCTGAGCTTTTCACGCACTATAATACCCAGGCTTTACATTGAATGGTGTGAAATCTTGACTGGTGTCAACGGTACAGGCTGGTGGCGTTGGTGAAGGTGTCATGGTGTGGGTAAAGTTTTCCTGGCACATGTTGAGCAATGTTTCCATGTCCCAAATAATTCAGTATGTTCTGGAGGCAAAGGGAGGTTTGACACAGTACTAGATGGCTGTACCTAATAAACTGGCTACTGAGTGTTTATAAAAATATTTATTTTATTTTATTTTTACCTTTATTTAACTAGGCAAGTCAGTTAACTGATTCTTATTTTCAATGACAGCCTAGGAACAGTGGGTTAACTGCATTGTTCATAGGTAGAACAACAGATTTGTACCTTGTCAGCTCGGGGATTCGAACTTGCAACATTTCGGTTCCTAGCCCAACGCTCTAATCACTAGGCAACCACTAGGCTACCATATGGTGAGTAGAATGTAATAGTTGAATATCAGTGTGCTGTAAGTGGTATGTAAACAAGGGCACTGCATAAACATTGCTACTTGGCATATTTGATTGAAACCATCCTGCTCTGTGTTGTTTTTCCAAATGCGAAGACAGGAAAAAGGTGTTTTTAAGTGTAGCACTTGTACTGTGCTTTTGACTGGTGTGCTGAGCCAGCGGAATCTGTCCATGCAGGAGTTCTCAGTATTGTGGTTTCAATTGCTGCTGCTGTGTTTGATCTGTCTTTTATCTGCTTGAAGAACAGAGACTATGATGTGTGTCTGTGTGCATGCATTCTATATTCAGAGAATCAGTATGTGTGTGTGCGGATGTGTTTGTGTGTGTGTGTGTGTGTGTGGGTCGGGTGTGTGTGTTTGTGTGTGCGTGTGTGCTTGGCTGAGCAAATATTATATTTTCAGGGTATCAGAGTGAGAGAGACAATGCTTATAGTTGTTTTTAATGTGTGCTTAGTTAAAGTATAGGCGCCTTATGCCTGGAATTGTGAAAATAATGTTGAATTTGATTGATCACGAGTGGTGATTTCATCAGCAATCAATATATTTGCTTTTCTTTACCAGGTGTAGGCCATTTCTTTGTCCACACAGTTTATTTTTATTTATTTAAACTTTAATTAACTAGGCAAGTTAGTTAAGAACAAATTCTTATTTACAATGACGGCCTGTTAAAATGAAGTGCTTTGTAACACCAAAAGTAGTGGTAACTGAGCTACCACCAACACGTAGGAAACAAAACCCTAATTTTGCTGTAATATTGAAACAATATTTAATCACCCTGAAATGTTTTGAAACAGTACATGGTGTGTTGTAACACCACCACGGGCAGATTGGCCATCTGGTAATTCTGATAAATGCCAGATGGGCAGGACCATATGATAGTGGAGTGGGCTGGTCAAAATTGACACACACCTCCAATAGTTTTTTTATATACTGTATATAAAAATAAAACAATGAATAAGACAATCTATAATCAGCCTTTGTCTGATCAGTGGACCCTACCAAGATGGTGTTCTGATAGGATGAGCTGAGGTCACGCAACCTCACGTTTAAAGTCAAATGAGGCATCAGTAAAAAGGACCTTACGAAGCAGATTTGAGGAGTTAGAGAGGTATTGTAACTTTGGTCAACTCTAAGTTTGACTCGGCATAACCGTTCATACGAAAGTGCTTCACCTTTTAGCGAGGTAAATTTCTATGGCAACGAATCCTTCAGAACTAACCTGCTCAGGGGCAGGCTAACTGACAGCTAACTCCACTCACCTTGAATGAAATTACTGAGCCATGAGTTGAGGAACAATGAAATCAGATTCCCTCCCTCTTGCAAAGATTGTGTCATCATCCCGTTCATTTGAGGATGACGACTGATTTAATATTTTATGAATCAAATGTTTTTATGTGTTTAAAAAATATTAATGTTAAAATACTGTATATCACATTACACAGTTACTAATGACAGAATGCATTTTACACTTCACATACAGTAACACTTTGTATGACTTGATCAAATTATTTTATTGATAGGAGTGGGAAAAAAGTTGCTTGTAGTTGTGCATTGATAAGCACACAAGTCTGCATTAATGATAAGCAATAAAATAAAGACGGCACTTCTAAAAGCCTATTTCACACCATAGCCTGCTGAATTTGCAAGATAACTTTTCTTTCATTTTGATTTGAGGACAAATGAAAATATGGCACTGACTCGCCCCTGGACTGATGTTTCAGCATTGTCTCATTGAAGAGTTCAGAGCAGCCCCAACAGCCCCAAAACATCACTACTCTAGAGGAGATCTGCATGGAGGAATGGGCCAAAATACCAGCAACAGTGTGTGAAAACCTTGTGAAGGCTTACAGAAAACGTTTGACCTCTGTCATTGCCAACAAAGGGTATATAACAATGTATTGAGAAACTTTTGTTATTGACCAAATACTTATTTTCCATCATAATTTGCAAATAAATTCTTTAAAAATCCTACAATGTGATTTTCTGGATTTTTTTCCTCATTTTGCCTGTCATAGTTGAAGTGTACCTATGATGAAAATTACAGGCCTCTCATATTTTTAAGTGGAAGAACTTGCACAATTGGTGGCTGACTAAATACTTTTTTGCCCCACTGTATAACAGGCATTGGATTGCAATATCTCCTAAATTGTTAGCTTGGCTTTTATATAGGATAAGATTTAAGCAGACAGAAGACCCGTTTATATCTACACCAACAAGCGTCCTGTGTCCTGATCTTGTCCACATTCTGGTTGTGCACACATTTTCAGAAATCCATCTACACATGGTATTAAAATGTATCTAAGGTTACGTTTTCACAGTCAGCCCAATTCTGATATTTTGTTTCACTATTTGGTCTTTTGACCAATAAGATCAGCTCTGAAAAGATCTGATGTGAAAATATCTGATTGGTACCACTCTTCGTATTTCGCGATTTCAACCTCCCGACAACTGCCTTGGATTAATTTATTTCAAACTCTCTCTTTCCCCTCCTTGCCTCTTGACCTCATCCTTTCCCAATCCCCTCCAACTCACAAGGCAGGCAATGCACTTGACCTCATCTTTACTAGAGGCTGCTTCCAGGTCTATGATCACTACTTTGTTTATTTTTCTGTCTCCCTTTCCTCCATCCCTAACCACTCATCCCCTACTCAGATGGTCATGCACCATCGCAATCTTCACTCTCTCTCTCCCACTACTCTCTCCTCTTCTATCCTATCATCTCTCCCTTCTGCTAAATCCTTCTCCCGTCTGTCTCCTGATTCTGCCTCTTTGACCCTACTCTCCTTCCTTTCCGCATCCTATGACTTGCACTGTCCCATTTCCTCCCTGCAGGCTCGACCCTCCCCTCCTGCTCCGTGGCTGAATGACTCATTGCAAGCTTAAAGAACAGGGCCGTGGGTAGCTGAGCAAAAATGGAGGAAAACTAAACTTCTGGGGTACCTATTTTCGTTTCACTCCATCCCCTCTAACTTCTCTTCCTCTGTATCCGATGCTAAAGCCTACCACTCTAAATTTCAAGCTTCTGTCTCTAACCCTAGGAAACTCTTTTCCCCCTTCCCCTCCCACTCCCTCTTTGCAGATAACTTTGTCAACCACTTTGAAAAGAAGGTTGACAACATCCGCTACTCATTCACTTAGCCTATTGAATCCACTGGTCTCACTCACACAGAACTACCCTACGCCTTGACCTCTTTCTCCATTCTCTCTCCAGATTATATTCTGCGACTAGTGAGGTCTGGCCGCCCGACAACCTGCCCTCTCGACCCCATCCACTCCTCCCTTCTCCAGACCATCTCTGGAGACCTTCTCTCATTCCTCACTTCCTTCATCAACTCATCCCTCTGACTTCAAAATGGCCCGAGTTGCTCCCCACCTCAAAAAACCAACAACTATAGACCTGTATCCCTTCTTTCTTTTCTTTCCAAAACACTTAAGCGTGCTGTCGCTGATCAACTTTCTTGTTATCTCTCTCGGAACAATCTTCTTGACCCTAACCAGTCAGGCTTCAAGACGGGTCACTCAACCGAGACTGCTCTTCTCTGTGTCAGGGAGGCTCTCCGCAATGCCAAAGCTGACTCTCTCTCCTCTGTACTTATCCTCCTAGATCTATCCGCTGCCTTTGACTCCGTGAACCATCAAATCCTCCTCTCCACCTTGTCAGGGCTGGGCGTCTCAGGCTCTGCACATTCGTGGATTGCATCCTACCTGGCAAGCCAGGTGGCGTAGAGAGGATCTGTGACTGCCCAATGTACTCTCACTACTAGTGTCCCCCAGGGCTCGGTCTATGCCCTCTCCTCTTCTCTCTATACACTAAGTCACACAGCTCCATCATATCCTCACATGGTCTCTCCTATCATTGCTATGCAGATGATACTCAACTACTTTTCTCCTTCTCGCCTTCTGACACCCAGGTGGTGACACATCTCTGCGTACCTCGCTGATGTCTCAACTTGAATGTCGGCACACCACCACAAGCTCAACCTCGACAAGACGGAACTTATCTTCCTCCCAGGGATGATCTGCCCGCTCAAAGACATCTCCATTACAGTTGATAACTCCAGTGTTGCCTTCACAGAATGTGACCCTGGACAACTCCCTGTCATTCTCTGCAAACATCAAAGCAGTGACTCACTCCTGCAGGTTCATGCTCTACAACATTCGTAAAGTGCGACCCTACCTCACACAGGAAGCTGCACAGGTCCTATTCCAGGCATTTGTCATCTCCCATCTGGACTACAGTAACTCGCTTTTGGCTGAGCGCTAATGTAACTCGCTTTTGGCTGACTCTACTGATATCTACTTTAAGACACATATGGATGCCATAAGTCAATGGTGCCACCTGACCAGCTACCGGGCGGAGCTTGTCAGAAAGATCTGATCTCAGTCAGATCACAATACGTATTTTAATCATCTACATCGGTCTAAAAATGTGGGTACAATAAAAATATGGACAAGATCAGGACAAAGGACGTATGTTAGCACCAGGTATAAACGGGGATAGACAGACGGGGAACAATAAGTAGCACATAGTGACAGCTGAGAAAGATGGCACATCCGGGATGCAAACAAAATGTCTAGAGCAGAGGCCCAGTTATGGTGGTGAGTTGTATCTCCTGTGGTGTTTTTACATATTGTATTTGTTTTAAACATGATCTGCAATGTTTCCAATAACATTTTTTTTCAGCAACTGTGGCAAAGTTTAAACATTTAAGAAGTCCTCTTGGCCGCAGAGACAACTTCCTGCAATTTTACACATTTTGCCATGGGACCCTATTTATATTACAGCATATTGGATGACTGTCATTCATATTCTATTCACCCAGCTCAATGTAACATTGATAGGTTTAGGCTACTACATGGTACTTGAATTTTCCCTATACTCATAATGATGTTTCTACAACATAGCCTATGAATTAAAGTTCGTTGGGCCTTCTTCATATGTTCCCTTACAACTTGCCATATGGCTGTCATCCAGTCTCTCATCGTCTCCACGTGCTCTACCATGCTGCGTAAGGGGGTTGGTTGGGCTTCCCACACCTCCTTGGCGAGGTCCAGTAGGCCACGTTGCCTCATTCCGTAGAGGAGTTTGAAAGGGGAAAACCCAGTGGAGGACTGGGGTACTTCTCTGGATTGAGAATATTAGGTGGGGCAGTAGCTGTTCCCAGTTCTTCTCGTCCTGCTCGATGACCTTCCGCAGCATTTGTTTCAGTGTTTTATTGAACTGCTCAACGAGCCAAACCGTCTGCGGGTGAAAGACTGAGGTCCGGATCTGCTTGATCTGCAGGAGAGCACACAAATCTTTCATTAGGCGGGACATAAACTCAGTACCTTGGTCTGTCAGGATCTCATTCGGGATGCCCACCCGACTAAAGAGGTGGGACAGCTCCCGGGCAACTCCCTTCGATAACCGCCGCCCATAGGGGAATGGCCTCGGGATACCGGGTGGCATAGTCTACTATTACCCGGATGTACCGGTGTCTTTGTGCTGTTTTTACCAGGGGTCGCACTATATCCATGGCGATACGTTTAAAAGACACCCCGATGATCATTAGGGGGACCAGTGGGTTTCGGAAGTAGGCCTTTGGGGCAGTCATTTGACACTCCGGGAAGCAGCGACAGTAGTCTTCCACGGCCCTCCTCATCCTGGGCCAGTGGAACCGGGCGGCAATCCATTCCCCGGTCTTCTCCATTCCCAGGTGCGCCCCCCAAAAGGTGGGTGTGGACCAGCTGAAGAACGGGTCCGACATGCCATTGGGGCAGCAACAATAACTCTCAAAGTTCCCCCTGTTGGTGCGACACCTGACACAAAAGGTTATTCTTGATTTGTAAATGGGGGTATCGCCAGTCACTCCCAGAAGTAGCTGTCCATCCACCGCTATCACTTGGGCTGCGGCGGCATTCAAGTTAGGATCCTCCCACTGGGCCATTCTGAATTGTCCCCTCAGTTGGCCCCCAGCGGGTGTCTCGATTGGCCCCTCGAAATCGAGGATGGGGAGGCTCCCGTGGTTCCCCAGGGGAGGGGGGGTGGGGTTCCAGCACCCCCTCCGACTCCAGACCCGTAGATACGGTTGGTCAACCATTTGCTTCCGGGCCGCACAGGCGATGGGTTGTCCTCGCTCTCGTCTTCGACCAGCTCGTGCCCCCACAGGGTCGCCGACTCGGCCCGGCTCCCACTCAGCAGGGCCTGGGTGTTCTGATGCATCTCCACTGCTTCCAGGAGGCCCTCCAAGGTCTGGGACACGCATTTCCTCATGAACAGCAGACAATCTCGTCCCACTAGGAGAGGTACCGGCAACTCTGATACTGCACCCACTATCATCTTGCAGCTCCCTTGTGGCATCACGATGTTGGCCCATACGGTTGGATACCGCTTTGTGTCCCCGTGAACACAGGAAATGGACATCGCCCTACCACGTTTGGTTCAGCAGGCTCGTGGTTAAGAGGGTAACCATACTTCCGGAGTCTAATAGAGCTTCTGTGCCGTGTCCGTCAACCTTCACCGTGTGCAGTTGATTCGTGGTGTGCCCAACAAGAGGTGACGTAGTTCACTGCGTGACCCACCTCGCCTCCGGGGCTTGCTGATGGCATCGACTCCTCTCAAGCCGAATATTCCAGGCAATGTGCCCCTCCGGGCGCCACACTCAAAACACATCCTTTGGTCTCAATATACCTGGGGTCATCGGTGGCGGGTCGGCCCTACCCAAGCCGTCTCTCCAGGGGTTTGCTGTCCTTTTGCCCTGCCGACTGTCGGTCTGGGGTACACAGCAGTGGGGCTGTCCTTCCGACTCCTCAAACGGGTCGCCGACTCGGCCCGGCTCCCACTCAGCAGGGCCTGGGTGTTCTGATGCATCTCCACTGCTTCCAGGAGGCCCTCCAAGGTCTGGGACGCGCATTTCCTCACTGCCCTCTTCCTGTCGTGGGGTAGTGCCAGTAGGAAACAATCCAGGACCACTTTGTCTAGGATGGAGAGGGTGGATACATCGGTTAAGAGCCTTCCCCTGGTGATGCGCAGTAGGTCGCTCATCTGGGCTCAGGGGGATGTTTTGGCTACGAACCTCCAGTTGTGGAAGAGTTGTCCAGAGAGTAGTCCATCTTAGTTAGCCGCCTGTTCATCGTTCAGGTCCCAATATGCCTTTTGGGCATTCCCAGAGAGGAACGGGGCTAGCAGACTGGCCCACTTCTGCCTTGGCCATCCTTCCCGTAGTGCTGTCCATTCAAACGTACAGAGGTAAGGTTTGATGTCGTCATCTTCTGTTAGTTTGAATAAACGCTGGTTTGCATGTGATTCAGTAGACACTCTTCCTTGTAGCTTCCTGATTTCCTTAATGAGGTGGCTGTTGTGTAGCCGCTGTTCCTCCAGCGTTCGTTCCTGAGCCGCCTGTTGGGCTTGTTGGGTCCGGATGAACTGAGATATCAACTCAGGATTTTCACGTCCGGATGAAATGCATGCCCAAATTCAACTGCCTGCTACTCATCCCCAGAAGATAAGATATGCATATTATTAGTAGATTTGGATAGAAAACACTCAAGTTTCTAAAACTGTTTGAATCATGTCTGTGAGTATAACAGAACTTATTTAGCAGGCGAAGCCCCGAGGACAAACCATTCAGATTTTATTTTTGAGGTCACTCTCTTTTCAATGGGTTTTCATTGGGAATCCCAATTTCTAAGGGAACTTCTTGTAGTTCCTATCGCTTCCACTGGATGTCAACAGCCTTTAGAAGTTGGTTGAGGTTTTTCCTTTGTGTAATGAAGAAGTACGGTCATCTTGAACAAGGGTAACCTGACGTGTACTGTTAGATAGCTTTCTGGTCACGCGCTTCTAACTCCAGTTTGTTTTCCTCCTGTATTGAACACATATCATCCCGTCTTCAATTTTATCGATTGTTTACTTTAAAAAATACCTAAAGTTGTATTACAAAAGTAGTTTGAAATGTTTTTCTTTTGAGATATTTTGATGTCGGAACCGGTGTTTTTCTGGATCAAACGCACCAAATAACTTGACATTTTGGATATATATCGATGGAATTAATCAAACAAAAGGACCATTTGTGATATTTATGGGACATATTGGAGTGCCAACAAAAGAAACTCTTTAAAAGTAAGGCATGAATTATATTTGTATTTCTGTGTTTTGTGTCGGCCCTGCAGGGTTGAAATATGCTTCTCTCTCTTTGTTTACTGTGGTGCTATCCACAGATATTAGCATCGTTTGCTTTCGCCGAAAAGCCTTTTTGAAATCTTACATGTTGGCTGGATTCACAACAAGTGTAGCTTTAATTTGCTATCTTGCATGTGTGAATTCATGAAAGCTTGATTTTTATAGTAATTTATTTGAATTTGGCGCTCTGCATTTTCACTGGCTTTTGGCCAGGTGGGATGCTAGCATCCCACATATCCCAGAGAGGTTAAACTAATAATTCAAAAGACAAGGATCGGTCTCCCCCATGATACCCTCTCCGGGATACCGTCTTCTGGACTCCGGGTCTTGCTGTATCCTGTGGGGATCAAAAACTGCACTCCCTCCTGTTATGTCTGGAACCGTCTCCAACGATACGGGAGTCCTTTCTTCCCCCGGTCTCTTTCCTGTGTGCAGTCCTTCTGGCAGCTTTATGGGACTCGTACAGCTGGTGAGCAATCAGCCCTTGATTACTCACCAACCCCAATCAGCCCCAATTAGTCCTGGCCGGATAGACTTGGTACATCCAGCAGAGGGAGCTATCGCCTCGTGATGTATACTCAGTCTGTCACCAGGCCTCGACGAGTCTCCCCCTGGTGGCTGACCTGCTGTACGCCACAGTATGTATACCAAACATCAGGATATCCGGAGCCTGCTCACAGAGACACAGGAGGCCAATCTTACGCTCACCCCAGGAATCAATCACCATGGGGACCCACTCAGGGACAAGGGTCTGCCGTTTGCTTACTGCTCAGACACACACAGACAAGCATGTACACCCACCCACACACACTTATCTGTCTCTCACACTCACTGTTCTCCCCTTTCTGTCTCCCCCTGTCATCTCTCTCTCTTTCTCTCTCTCTCTCAGAGCCCGGCCTGCATCAAAGTTGACCAGAGCACTGCACCATATGAGGCCCCATCATTACATTGCCCCCCCACAGTCCTGTACCATTAAATCAAATCAAATCAAATTTTATTTGTCACATACACATGGTTAGCAGATGTTAATGCGAGTGTAGCGAAATGCTTGTGCTTCTAGTTCCGACAATGCAGTGATAACCAACAAGTAATCTAACTAACAATTCCAAAACTACTGTCTTATACACAGTGTAAGGGGATAAGGAACATGTACATAAGGATATATGAATGAGTGATGGTACAGAGCAGCATACAGTAGATGGTAGGACTGCCACAGGCATCTCATATTGGACAAGGGCCTTAAATACTCTTCAATAGGCTTTGCATCAATGGGTTCTACTCAAATGTTCATAGAACAAAAATGGGTAAAGGAAAATGGTCTGTATTACAGATTCTGAAGTAGTTCTGTGCTGTCTGCAGGAGGTCACGAACACATGCACGCACGCACGCACCCACGCACGCACGCACGCTCACTCACACACATACAAACACACGCAGAGAGACAGGCGGGGATGTTTCTCCAGCAGGCCTGACTCACAATATGCAACAACCATTTAGATTTCTTCCACCCTGAAGACCAGTGCCAGGTGTCATGGAGAAACAACAAATGAGTGACTGATTGAAAAACCTTTGCACAGATGACTTTGAGGAATTTCACTACTCTGCATAGAAATTAATATAAAGAAGGAAAAAAACATGGGAGGATCTGGTACCTGAGATGAGAAGAGTGCATGTCTGAAATTGATTAACATGCTGAGATGGTCAGGAGAAGAAGACTTGAGGCTGTAATCGCTGCCAAAGGTGCTGAGTAAAGTACTGAGTACCACTCCGGGTTGGAGCGAGTGGTCGCATCGGCACTTCGCTCCCGCAGGTAGTATAACTTTTTCATTACATTTCATTACATGTCATTATAGCACAACGGTTTGATTTGTCTAATCTTAGCAATTTCTTCTTAGCTAGCTACATAGCCGTCTTTGTATCAAAGATAATTGCGTAATTATCGTATTTTGCCGTCCTAACGTAGTCTTCACTAGCCAGCTAGCTAACGTCCACTGATTAGCTGCACTGGAGAAACTATTACACTCAACTGAACGACTTGATTAGTGTAGTGTTAGCTAGCTACATAGCTGTCTTTGCTGTCTTCGTATCCAAGATAATTGTGTAGTTTAGAGTGTGTAGTCTTAGAGTGATTATCTTAATTTACCGAGGTTAGCTATCCAGCTATTTGTTGTCCTTAACGTAGGAGACTCTGCTAGCTAGCCAACAGCTAGCCGACAGCTAGCCAACAGCTAGCCGACAGCTAGCCAACAGCTAGCCAACGTCTACCGAATAGACTCACAACCCGGTCGCATTCACAGGTAGTATCACATTTTCACTTCATTTCATTACAGTACAACGGTTTGATTTGTTTGATCGTAGCTAGCTACATAGCTAGCTACATAGCCGTCTTTGTATCAAAGATAATTGTGTAGTCTAGAGCGATTTTCTAGGTTAGCTAGCCAGCTATTGTCGTTCTTTTAACGCAACGTAACGTAAACAACACTGCTAGCTAGCCAGCTAGCCCCCGAATAGCAGCACTGCAGAAACTATTACACTCAACGGAATGACTTGATTAGTGTAGTGTCAACAACGCACCCACTGCCAGCTAGCCTACTTCAGCAGTACTGTATCATTTTAATCATTTTAGTCAATAAGATTCTTGCTACGTAAGCTTAACTTTCTGAACATTCGAGACGTGTAGTCCACTTGTCATTCCAATCTCCTTTGCATTAGCGTAGCCTCTTCTGTAGCCTGTCAACTATGTTTCTGTCTATCACTGTTCTCTCCTCTCTGCACAGACCATACAAACGCTCCACACCGCGTGGCCGCGGCCACCCTAATCTGGTGGTCCCAGCGCGCACTACCCACGTAGAGTTCCAGGTCTCCGGTAGCCTCTGGAACTGCCGATCTGCGGTCAACAAGGCAGAGTTCATCTCAGCCTATGCCTCCCTCTAGTCCCTCGACTTCTTGGCACTGACGGAAACATGGATCACCACAGACAACACTGCTACTCCTACTGCTCTCTCTTCTTCCGCCCACGTGTTCTCGCACACCCCGAGAGCTTCTGGTCAGCGGGGTGGTGGCACCGGGATCCTCATCTCTCCCAAGTGGTCATTCTCTCTTTCTCCCCTTACCCATCTGTCTATCGCCTCCTTTGAATTCCATGCTGTCACAGTTACCAGCCCTTTCAAGCTTAACATCCTTATCATTTATCGCCCTCCAGGTTCCCTCGGAGAGTTCATCAATGAGCTTGATGCCTTGATAAGCTCCTTTCCTGAGGACGGCTCACCTCTCACAGTTCTGGGCGACTTTAACCTCCCCACGTCTACCTTTGACTCATTCCTCTCTGCCTCCTTCTTTCCACTCCTCTCCTCTTTTGACCTCACCCTCTCACTTTCCCCCCCTACTCACAAGGCAGGCAATACGCTCGACCTCATCTTTACTAGATGCTGTTCTTCCACTAACCTCATTGCAACTCCCCTCCAAGTCTCCGACCACTACCTTGTATCCTTTTCCCTCTCACTCTCATCCAACACCTCCCACACTGCTCCTACTCGGATGGTATCGCGCCGTCCCAACCTTCGCTCTCTCTCCCCCGCTACTCTCTCCTCTTCCATCCTATCATCTCTTCCCTCCGCTCAAACCTTCTCCAACCTATCTCCTGACTCTGCCTCCTCAACCCTCCTCTCCTCCCTCTCTGCATCCTTTGACTCTCTATGTCCCCTATCCTCCAGGCCGGCTCGGTCCTCCCCTCCCGCTCCGTGGCTCGATGACTCATTGCGAGCTCACAGAACAGGGCTCCGGGCAGCCGAGCGGAAATGGAGGAAAACTCGCCTCCCTGCGGACCTGGCATTCTTTCACTCCCTCCTCTCTACATTTTCCTCCTCTGTCTCTGCTGCTAAAGCCACTTTCTACCACTCTAAATTCCAAGCATCTGCCTCTAACCCTAGGAAGCTCTTTGCCACCTTCTCCTCTCTCCTGAATCCTCCTCCCCCTCCCCCCTCCTCCCTCTCTGCAGATGACTTCGTCAACCATTTTGAAAAGAAGGTCGACAACATCCGATCCTCGTTTGCTAAGTCAAACGACACCGCTGGTTCTGCTCACACTGCCCTACCCTGTGCTCTGACCTCTTTCTCCCCTCTCTCTCCAGATGAAATCTCGCGTCTTGTGACGGCCGGCCGCCCAACAACCTGTCCGCTTGACCCTATCCCCTCCTCTCTTCTCCAGACCATTTCCGGAGACCTTCTCCCTTACCTCACCTCGCTCATCAACTCATCCCTGACCGCTGGCTACGTCCCTTCCGTCTTCAAGAGAGCGAGAGTTGCACCCCTTCTGAAAAAACCTACACTCGATCCCTCCGATGTCAACAATTACAGACCAGTATCCCTTCTTTCTTTTCTCTCCAAAACTCTTGAACGTGCCGTCCTTGGCCAGCTCTCCCGCTATCTCTCTCTGAATGACCTTCTTGATCCAAATCAGTCAGGTTTCAAGACTAGTCATTCAACTGAGACTGCTCTCCTCTGTATCACGGAGGCGCTCCGCACTGCTAAAGCTAACTCTCTCTCCTCTGCTCTCATCCTTCTAGATCTATCGGCTGCCTTCGATACTGTGAACCATCAGATCCTCCTCTCCACCCTCTCCGAGTTGGGCATCTCCGGCGCGGCCCACGCTTGGATTGCGTCCTACCTGACAGGTCGCTCCTACCAGGTGGCGTGGCGAGAATCTGTCTCCTCACCACGCGCTCTCACCACTGGTGTCCCCCAGGGCTCTGTTCTGGGCCCTCTCCTGTTCTCGCTATACACCAAGTCACTTGGCTCTGTCATAACCTCACATGGTCTCTCCTATCATTGCTATGCAGACGACACACAATTAATCTTCTCCTTTCCCCCTTCTGATGACCAGGTGGCGAATCGCATCTCTGCATGTCTGGCAGACATATCAGTGTGGATGACGGATCACCACCTCAAGCTGAACCTCGGCAAGACGGAGCTGCTCTTCTTCCCGGGGAAGGACTGCCCGTTCCATGATCTCGGCATCACGGTTGACAACTCCATTGTGTCCTCCTCCCAGAGCGCTAAGAACCTTGGCGTGATCCTGGACAACACCCTGTCGTTCTCAACCAACATCAAGGCGGTGGCCCGTTCCTGTAGGTTCATGCTCTACAACATCCGCAGAGTACGACCCTGCCTCACACAGGAAGCGGCACAGGTCCTAATCCAGGCACTTGTCATCTCCCGTCTGGATTACTGCAACTCGCTGTTGGCTGGGCTCCCTGCCTGTGCCATTAAACCCCTTCAACTCATCCAGAACGCCGCAGCCCGTCTGGTGTTCAACCTTCCCAAGTTCTCTCACGTCACCCCGCTCCTCCGTTCTCTCCACTGGCTTCCAGTTGAAGCTCGCATCCGCTACAAGACCATGGTGCTTGCCTACGGAGCTGTGAGGGGATCAGCACCTCAGTACCTCCAGGCTCTGATCAGGCCCTACACCCAAACAAGGGCACTGCGTTCATCCACCTCTGGCCTGCTCGCCTCCCTACCACTGAGGAAGTACAGCTCCCGCTCAGCCCAGTCAAAACTGTTCGCTGCTCTGGCCCCCCAATGGTGGAACAAACTCCCTCACGACGCCAGGACAGCGGAGTCAATCACCACCTTCTGGAGACACCTGAATCCCTCTCACCCCCCCCTTTAAGATTTAGATGCACTATTGTAAAGTGACTGTTCCACTGGATGTCATAAGGTGAATGCACCAATTTGTAAGTCGCTCTGGATAAGAGCGTCTGCTAAATGACTTAAATGTGAATGTAAATGAGCTAGGGAGCTCATTAATAAAACATACAGGATGTGCTGGAGCGACACCTTCACACAAACCCATCCCCAATCCCTGCCCACCTCTCTCCTCCCCCATCCCGCCTCTCACTGACAAGGCTCCATCTCCATGTCTGCGTCCCAATTGGCACACTATTCCCGAAGTTGGTCCCTCTCCTTGTTCGGGCGGCGTTCGGCGGTCGACATCACCAACTTTCTAGTCGCTACAGATCCATGTTTAATTTTTGTTTGGTTTTGTCTTCATTATACACACTTGTTTTTGTCTTCATTATACCCACTTGATTTCTATTACATTAATTATGTTCCTTATTTAACCCTCTGGCTTCCCTCTCTGTTTCATGCGTTATTGTTTGTCATGTGGGTTCGTGTTCTTGTGCTTTGGATGTTTGTGTTTTCCGTGTTGGAATATTATACCTCATTTTTGAGTAAACTGTCGGACTATACTCATCTCTGTGTCCTGCGCCTGACTCTACCTTTCTCCATTCACCAACACCCTCACAGCTTGTAGCAAGATTCTGAAGCTGATTTTATCACTGACAGTGTCATAACCAGCCATAAAATAATGCAATATATACTACATTAGCAAAAGTATGTGGACACCTGCTTGTCGAAAATCTCATTCTAAAATAATGGACATTAATATTGTGTTGGTCCTCCCTTTGCTGCTAAAACAGCCTCCACTTCTGGGAAGGCTTCTGTGAAGGTTTGCACTAGATGGTGAAACATTGCTGCAGGGACTTGCTTCCATTCAGTCACAAGAGCAATACTGAGGTCGGGCACTGATGTTAGGCGATTAGGCCTGGCTTGTAGTCGGCGTTTCAATTCATCCCAAAGGTGTTCGATGGGGTTGAGGTCAGGGCTCTGTGCAGACCAGTCAAGTACTTCCACACCGATATCAAAAACCATTTCTGTATGGACCTCGCTTTGTGGACAGGGAAATTGTTATGTTGAAACAGGAAAAGGCCTTCCCCAAACTGTTGCCACAAAGTTGGAAGCACATAATCATATAGAATGTCATTGTATGCTGTACTGTTAAGATTTCCATTCACTTGAACTAATGGGCATAGCCTGTAGGGTTGCAAGGGGTCAGAAACTTTCCGGCAAATTTCAGAAATTTCTTCTGAAATTCTCCATGGGAAGTTAAGCCCTGGAATTTGGGGAGTTTTGCTTAAATTCATCCAAAAAGTTAGCTTATAAAAGTTAACCCTTTTTGTGGGATACAAATAAGGCAATTCTAGGTCTTGTGGCATATTTTGGTTAAACTATCGCCATTTCAAAGAAATTGCAACCCTATGCATGCACAGTAAATTCTTCCATCATGCTATTGAGCACACACCACTACACTGTCTGAGCCAAGAACTACATGCTTTCTGGTATGTTTTGATTACAATACTGGGTGGACTGAATATATTTTATACGACATACATTATTTTTTGTTAACTAGTAAATAGTAGCCTACAGCAAAGTGCGTTTAAATAATTTCTAACTTATTAGCAATTTCTGCTAGTTAGTTTTTTCTACCATGTGGGTTTTAGCTTGCTTGAGCCTGTGAACTGAGGATAGTTAATTAATCTGTTTCCATACATGTTTAATTTTAAAACATGTATCTTACAGAGGAGGTGTTCAATCTAACTGCTTAACTATTTATCTGTACATAGCTTTGTATTTTTATTTTTTTAACTCATTTTTTTTCTAATCTTTACAGGTAAATGCCACTGACACTATCTGATGTGTGGAGACATTTCACACTACAGCTAATGTAGATGGAAAAGCTGTGTACATTTGCAAATACGGTACAAAATCATATGTGAAGAATGCAAAAAAGATGCAGAATCATCTGGCCAAGTGCATAAAGTTCCCTCAGCGCTCACAACAAGCAGCATCTACTTCTATTTGAGGTGGAAATTATGAATCAGACACCTTATCGATAGCAACAGCTCATGGTCCTTCAGGCATCAGAATATTTTTTGACTCATTGGAGGAATGTAGTCAGAAATGTTGATGAATGTCTTGCTCGAGCTGTGTATGCAAATGGTTCACCTCTGATGCTCACAGGCAATGTGTATTGGAAGGGATTTCTGAATGTTCTTCGCCCAGCATACACCCCTCCAATCAGACATGCTTTATCTACTCATTTGTTGGATGCAGAGTTCAACAGAATTCAAGTGAAGGTCAAGCAAATCATAGAGAAAGCAGACTGTATTGCAATCATCTCTGATGGGTGGTCAAATGTTCGTGAGCAAGAAAAAAATAAAGTACATTAAGTACATATTCTACAAGAGCACAGACACAAGGGACAACAGACACACTGGTCTCTACATTTCAGATGAGCAGAAGGCAGTCATCAATGACCTTGGACCACAGAAGGTATTTGCACTGGTGACAGACAATGCTGTGAACATGAAGGCTGCTTGGTCTAAAATGGAGGAGTCCCACCCTCACATCACACCCATTGCATGAGCTGCTCAAGCATTGAATCTTCTCCTCAAGGACATCATGGCACTGAAAACAATGGATACACTCTACAAGAGAGCCAAGAAAATGGTTCGGTATATGAAGGGTCATCAAGTTATAGCAGCAATCTACCTCACCAAGAAAAGTGAGAAGAATAAGAGCACCACATTGAAGCTTCCCAGCAACACCCGTTAGTGTGGTGTTGTCATCATGTTTGAAAGTCTCCTGGAGGGGAAGGAGTTTCTCCAAGAAATGACCATATCCCAGTCTGCTGATATGGATTGCCCCATCAAGAGGATCCTCCTGGATGATTTTGGGAGAGAGTGGTAAGCAGCCTATTACATGGAGTGGAACAGGGAAACCCAAGAGCAGACTCAGACTAGGGGACTGGGATGAAGTAACCAAGGGATTTATTGAAACAAAGGGGAAGATGGAGTGCAGGCTAGGGGAAGCTCGGGCGGGTTGCAGGAAACCAGGTGTGGAGGCTGAGGTTGGAGCGAGAGGGGTTAAGACAGGGTAAGCACGTCCAGAGGGGAATCCGAGGTAGCAGTAGAGTGGGAAATCCAGGGCAGAGTAGCAGTGTCATGCAGGTGAAGGAGGACCCAAACGCGACTTAACAGAAACAGAGTTTATTAATGTTCAAAACCGAATAACTGAAATCCTCTAGATTAGTAGAGGGGAAAACAACTGGAGAAGCGGCCATAGACTGCAGGTCGCTTGGGTAGGCGCAGGCCGATTATGAGACACCTGCTCACACGCAGCGTCTGAAGAAGGCACAAAACACGACAGGACAGGGTGATACACAATCACGGCAAAAAACACGACAGGACAGGGCGAAACGCAATCACAGCATGGAATACAAAACAAGGAACCGACGGAACAGAAACGGATCACAAAGGAATAAATAGGGAGTCTAATCAGGGGAAAGGATCGGGAACAGGTGTGGGAAGACTAAATGATGATTAGGGGAATAGGAACAGCTGGGAGCAGGAACGGAACGACAGAGAGAAGAGAGAGCGAGAGAGTGAGAGAGGGGGGGAGAGAGAAGGATAGAACCAAACAAGACCAGCAGAGGGAAACGAATAGCATGGGGAGCACAGGGACAAGACATGACAATAAATGACAAACATGACAGTACCCCCACTCACCGAGCGCCTCCTGGCGCACTCGAGGAGGAATCTGGCGGCAACGGAGGAAATCATCGATGAGCGAACGGTCCAGCACGTCCCGAGACGGAACCCAACTCCTCTCCTCAGGACCGTAACCCTCCCAATCCACTAGGTATGGTGACCCCGTCCCCGAGAACGCATGTCCATAATTTTATGTACCTTGTAAATAGGTGCGCTGACAAGGACGGGAGGGGGGAGGGAAGACGAACGGGGGTGCGAAGAAAGGGCTTAACACAGGAGACATGGAAGACAGGATGGACGCGACGAAGATGTCGCGGAAGAAGGCGCACAGCGACAGGATTGACGACCTGGGAGACACGGAACGGACCAATGAACCGCGAGTCAACTTACGAGCCACCTGTCGTAAGAGGAAGGTTGCGAGTGGAAAGCCACACTCTCTGGCCGCAACAATACCTCGGACTCTTAATCCTGCGTTTATTGGCGGCTCTCACCGTCTGTGCCCTGTAACGGCAAAGTGCAGACCTCACCCTCCTCCAGGTGCGCTCACAACGTTGGACAAACGCTGGAGCGGAGGGAACTGGACTCGGCAAGCTGGGATGAGAACAGAGGAGGCTGGTAACCCAGACTACTCTGAAACGGAGATAACCCGGTAGCAGACGAAGGAAGCGAATTGTGAGCGTATTCTGCCCAGGGGAGCTGTTCTGCCCAAGACGAAGGGTTCCTGAAAGAAAGGCTGCGTAGTATGACGACCAATCGTCTGATTGGCCCTTTCTGCTTGACCGTTAGACTGGGGATGAAACCCGGAAGAGAGACTGACGGACGCACCAATCAAACTGACAGAACTCCCTCCAAAACTGTGACGTGAATTGCGGACCTCTGTCTGAAACGGCGTCTAACGGGAGGCCATGAATTCTGAATACATTCTCAATAATGATTTGTGCCGTCTCCTTAGCGGAAGGAAGTTTAGCGAGGGGAATGAAATGTGCCGCCTTAGAGAACCTATCGACAACCGTCAGAATCACAGTCTTCCCCGCAGACAAAGGCAGACCGGTAATGAAGTCTAAGGCAATGTGAGACCATGGTCGAGAAGGAATGGGGAGCGGTCTGAGACGACCGGCAGGAGGAGAGTTACCCGACTTAGTCTGCGCGCAGTCCGAACAGGCAGCCACGAAACGGCGCGTGTCACGCTCCTGAGTCGGCCACCAAAAGCGCTGGCGAATAGACGCAAGAGTGCCTCGAACACCGGGATGACCCGCTAACTTGGCAGAGTGAGCCCACTGAAGAACAGCCAGACGAGTGGAAACAGGAACGAAAAGGAGGTTACTAGGACAAGCGCCAGGTCGGCGGCTGGTGTGCGTGAGTGCTTGCTTAACCTGTCTTTCAATTCCCCAGACTGTTAACCCGACAACACGCCCATAAGGAAGAATCCCTGGGATCAGTAGAAGCCACAGAAGAACTAAACAGACGGGATAAGGCATCAGGCTTGGTGTTCTTGCTACCCGGACGGTAAGAAATCACAAACTCGAAACGAGCGAAAAACAACGCCCAACGAGCTTGACGGGCATTAAGTCGTTTGGCAGAACGGATGTACTCAAGGTTCTTATGGTCTGTCCAAACGACAAAAGGAACAGTCGCCCCCTCCAACCACTGTCGCCATTCGCCTAGGGCTAAGCGGATGGCGAGCAGTTCACGGTTACCCACATCATAGTTGCGCTCAGATGGCGACAGGCGATGAGAAAAATAAGCGCAAGGATGAACCTTATCGTCAGACTGGGAGCGCTGGGATAGAATGGCTCCCACGCCTACCTCTGAAGCGTCAACCTCGACAATGAATTGTCTAGTGACGTCAGGAGTAACGAGGATAGGGGCGGACGTAAAACGTTCTTTTAGGAGATCAAAAGCTCCCTGGGCGGAACCGGACCACTTAAAACACGTCTTGACAGAAGTAAGAGCTGTGAGAGGGGCAGCAACTTGACCGTAATTACGAATGAAACGCCGATAGAAATTAGCGAAACCTAAGAAGCGCTGCAACTCGACACGTGACCTTGGAACGGGCCAATCACTGACAGCTTGGACCTTAGCGGAATCCATCTGAATGCCTTCAGCGGAAATAACGGAACCGAGAAAAGTAACGGAGGAGACATGAAAAGAGCACTTCTCAGCCTTTACGTAGAGACAATTCTCTAAAAGGCGCTGTAGAACACGTCGAACGTGCTGAACATGAATCTCGAGTGACGGAGAAAAAATCAGGATATCGTCAAGATAGACAAAAACAAAAATGTTCAGCATGTCTCTCAGAACATCATTAACTAATGCCTGAAAAACAGCTGGCGCATTGGCGAGACCGAACGGCAGAACCCGGTACTCAAAATGCCCTAACGGAGTATTAAACGCCGTTTTCCACTCGTCCCCCTCTCTGATGCGCACGAGATGGTAAGCGTTACGAAGGTCCAACTTAGTAAAGCACCTGGCTCCCTGCAGAATCTCGAAGGCTGATGACATAAGGGGAAGCGGATAACGATTCTTAACCGTTATGTCATTCAGCCCTCGATAATCCACGCAGGGGCGCAGATGCCCCTTCTTCTTAACAAAAAAACCCCGCCCCGGCCGAAGAGGAAGAAGGCACTATGGTACCATTTCAAGAGACACAGACAAATAATCCTCGAGAGCCTTACGTTCGGGAGCCGACAGAGAGTATAGTCTACCTCGAGGAGGAGTGGTCCCCAAGGAGATCAATACTACAATCATACGACCGGTGAGGAGGAAGGGAGTTGGCTCGGGATCGACTGAAGACCGTGCGCAGATCATGATATTCCTCCGGCACTCCTGTCAAATCGCCAGGTTCCTCCTGAGAAGTAGGGACAGAAGAAATGGGAGGGATGGCAGACATTAAACACTTCACATGACAAGAAACGTTCCAGGATAGGATAGAATTACTAGACCAATTAATAGAAGGATTATGACATACAAGCCAGGGGTGACCCAAAACAACAGGTGTAAACGGTGAACGGAAAATCAAAAAGACATAGTCTCACTGTGGTTACCAGATACTGTGAGAGTTAAAGGTAGTGTCTCAAATTTGATACTGGGAAGATGACTACCATCTAAGGCAAACATGGGCGTAGGCCTGTCTAACGGTCTGAAAGGAATGTTATGTTTCCGAGCCCATGCTTCGTCCATGAAACAACCCTCAGCCCCAGAGTCAATCAAAGCACTGCATGTAGCACCCAACCGGTCCAGCGTAGATGGACCGACATAGTAGTACAAGATCTAGATGAAGGGACCTGAGTAGTAGCGCTCACCAGTAGCCCTCCGCTTACTGATGGGCTCTGGCCTCTTACTGGACATGAAATAACAAAATGTCCAGCAACTCCGCAATAGAGGCACAGGCGGTTGGTGATCCTCTGTTCCCTCTCCTTATTCGAGATGCGAATCCCTCCCAGCTGCATGGGCTCAGTCTCAAAGCCAGAGGGAGATGGTTGCGATGCGGAGCAGGGAAACACCGTTGATGCGAGCTCTCTACCACGAGCCCGGTGACGAAGATCTACCCGTCGTTCTATGCGGATGGCGAGAGCAATCAAGGAGTCCACATCTGAAGGAACCTCCCGGGAGAGAATCTCATCCTTAACCACTGCGTGGAGTCCCTCCAGAAAACGAGCGAGCAGCGCCGGCTCGTTCCACTCACTAGAGGCAGCAAGAGTGCGAAACTCAATGGAATAATCCGTTATGGACCGTTCACCTTGGCATAAGGAAGCCAGGGCCCTAGAAGCCTCCTCACCAAAAACTGAACGGTCAAAAACCCGAATCATCTCCTCTTTAAAGTTCTGGAATCTGTTAGAGCAATCAGCCCTTGCCTCCCAGATAGCTGTGCCCCATTCTCGAGCCCGGCCAGTAAGGAGTGAAATGACGAAAGCAACCCGAGCTCTCTCTCTAGAGTATGTGTGGGGTTGGAGAGAGAACACAATCTCACACTGCGTGAGAAAGGAGCGGCATTCAGTGGGCTGCCCGGAGTAGCAAGGTGGGTTATTAACCCTGGGTTCAGGAGGCTCGGCAGGCCAGGGAGTAACAGGTGGCACGAGACGTAGACTCTGGAACTGTCCAGAGAGGTCGGAAACCTGAGCGGCCAGGTTCTCCACGGCATGGCGAGCAGCAGACAATTCCTGCTCGTGTCTGCCGAGCATGGCTCCTTGGATCTCAACGGCCGTGTAACGAGCGTCTGAAGTCGCTGGGTCCATTCTTTGGTCGGTTCCTTCTGTCATGCAGGTGAAGGAGGACCCAAACGCGACTTAACAGAAACAGAGTTTATTAATGTTCAAAACCGAATAACTGAAATCCTCTAGATTAGTAGAGGGGAAAACAACTGGAGAAGCGGCCATAGACTGCAGGTCGCTTTTCGGGTAGGCGCAGGCCGTAGTCAACTGAGACACCTGCTCACACGCAGCGTCTGAAGAAGGCACAAAACACGACAGGACAGGGTGATACACAATCACGGCAAAAAAACACGACAGGACAGGGCGAAACGCAATCACAGCATGGAATACAAAACAAGGAACCGACGGAACAGAAACGGATCACAAAGGAATAAATAGGGAGTCTAATCAGGGGAAAGGATCGGGAACAGGTGTGGGAAGACTAAATGATGATTAGGGGAATAGGAACAGCTGGGAGCAGGAACGGAACGACAGAGAGAAGAGAGAGCGAGAGAGTGAGAGAGGGAGGGGGAGAGAGAAGGATAGAACCAAACAAGACCAGCAGAGGGAAACGAATAGCATGGGGAGCACAGGGACAAGACATGACAATAAATGACAAACATGACAAGCAGGATGAGGAGACATGGGACTGGAGACAGGGACCAGAGTCAGAGCAGGCAGAATTGGCATAGATTTAGATGTGGAAGTGGCATGACTGAGTATTTGTAGATGGTCTTGATTATGGAACAGGTTGCTGCTGGGGATCTGCTCTGACTCCAGCACACCTGACTCCACCCACACAATCACACACACAGAGGGAGAGGGAGAGGGCAAGGGAGAGGGACAGGGAGAGGGAGAGAGCATTGGTGGAGTGGCGACAGCTCAAGGCGTGGCAGGAGCAGATGTAACAGTAAACCCACTCTCTAAGGACGCTCAACCACGCTTATCTGGGTGTGAGGTATAAAAATCACGTAAGAGGGAGGGGTCCAGAATGTGATGGCGGGGCACCCAGAAGTGCTCCTCCGGCCCGTATCCTTCCTAGTCCACCAGGTACTGTCAGCCACGACCCCGACTGCACATATCCAAATGCCACCTGGATGGTATAGACAGGATGGTCATCGATGAGCCAGAGGGTGGAAGAGATGCTGCAGGAGGAGACGGGACTGGAGCAGGCAGGTTTAATCAGGGGTACATGGTGGGTAGGATGGATCCTGAGAGAGGCTGTGAGTTTCAGGCGCACAGCAGAGGGGTTAATGACACAGTGAATTTCAAAGGGACCAATGAACCGGGAGGAAAGTTTCTTCGATGCCACCTTCAATGGTAGGTCCTTCAATGAGAGCCATACCTTTTGACCTGGGTTGTAGACTGGGACTGAGACCCAGCAATGGTTTTCTTGGGACTGGGTCCCGTCGCAGGCACGAAGAAGGGCGCAGATGGT